>NW_009702648.1:23088-23670 GCF_000703405.1 Apaloderma vittatum
AATGCCATAACCAGCAATAACCCTCACCAGCAGGCAGTTTTGTGCCCATTTTCCTAAATGATACAGAAATTTAAATTTAGCTTCAGAAAATGTATTGAAATTACAGCAAACAAAATAACTAACAATTGATAATCTGTCATTTAGCTGATCTGGAAACAACGTTACATGTCTGTGACAATCATCATGTGCAATGCATCCAGACCGAGCTCCCCCAGCGGCCAGTGCTGAATTCGGTCCCACAGATGGCACTGGGACATTTGGGGAAACTTTGCTTTATTGTTTGCTCTTCTGATAATGCTGTTTTCCTGGCAGCTACTACTTCTTTCTTCCCTTATGTAACTGACTCTCATGTTTCAAGCCCCTGCAAGTTTGCCACCAGCTGAAAGCTGTGTTCATCTTGTGCACTGCAGCGTTGAGTGTCAACAATGTCACTTAACTTGGCCTGAGAGACTGCGGTGTGTGTCCCTGCAAACCTTCACAACAACGCGATTAACTCCATTTCTCTCTGGCTGTGGCTATCAGAGGATAATTCATCATAACTTTTATGAGATATACTTTAATTTAATGAAGGAGTCCTGCTGA
>NW_009702648.1:23701-26097 GCF_000703405.1 Apaloderma vittatum
GGTTGATATTGCCAACACATCTCTATTTTATGAAAGGCAATGGTTTGAGCTTTGCAAATATATCTTTCAGGTCTGCCTTGAGGTCTAAATAGTCTGCACAATAAGACATTGTTCCTGCCCCTGATCTCCTGGCACAATTTGATGTGGTCCAGGAGGTTTAGTCATACATTGCACTGTCAATCAGCACATTAAGAATTTCCTCTGTTCTTAGTTTCCACCAGCCTCATCTTTTGGTAAACAGACAGGCTTGGAGATCCAAAAGAGCTCCAGTCATGAGAGAATTATCTTTCTTACTTATGATAAGGCCTTTACAGTCTCTGAATTGCATTTTATTAAGTAATAAGCTTTCAAAACAGTGAATAGTTGACATGCATATAAGTTCACTATTCTATAAAAGATCAGGTACCTGCAACAGCAGGAGTGTTCAGGAGGAAGAGTTATGTTGAACTGTTTCACTCTCACATTTCCTCAATGCCTTAACTTAAAAAATCTAGACACCAGACCTCTTCTGTTATTAAAAGATAGTTACCCCTCTGGGACTTACAGCCAGAGGATATTGGGAATTCACTTGCTTTGAATTAAGGCTTTACTTCCCCAGATACAGTTTCACCTAGCAAATTGGTTAATGGCTCTGTAGGCAGACACAGGACTCTGACAAGGTCCAATACGCATATCCATCATTCACTTGCTGTGTGATTGAAAGCACTTTTTGTTTTGGTGGTTTGAAATCATGAGCACATGATTTGATTATGCTAGTTTTCCTACTTTCTCTTCTATAATTTACTTGTACAGGCTGTTGCAAAAGTCCTGAATCCTCAGTTCTCATGTGGATGAGAGCGTACAGCACTGGTCACATGTAGGTTTTGGATCTCTGATAGGCTGTATAGTGGAGCTTTTAGTCACTTTTATTCTTCACTTTGATTTATTTAATTATGTATGGGAATCTCCATCACTGACCAGCTCCATTGTATTAGATACTTATACCATAAAAAATAACATTCCTATTGTTTTCAAGGTGTTACCTGAGCAATCCCAGGAGATTAATTGCCAGCTGGAGAAAACAGTTGCAAAATAATTTCACCCATATGTTAGCGTCTTTGCTGTTCATTGCTAAAGCATGAATTTTATCAAGAAATAGATACATCTGATACTGGTATTTTGGTTTCAGAAGGATAAAGTTGGAGAGATGCAGGTCTACTTTGAGAGTACATTCTTGAAAAGCCTCTTTGCTGTTTGGAATGTTATTTCCCCCCAGTGTGGATAAGGGCTGGGCAGTACACGATTCACACTACAGCTGTCATGGCACACAGGGAACATGTCTTTCTCAGTGATTATTAACTGTCCCCTTCACTCCTGTATTTGTTTTTTTTAATTTTACTTGGCTGAAAAACTGCTGGACAGAGACTATGGTTGAAAATTCTATCACTGTGTGTGTAAGCACCGGTAAAAAATCCCAATTTTGTTTTCCTTTGCAAACTGTGCAAAACTACTATTTTCAATTTTGCATAAAAACCTGAGTCTGTATTAGTAGTTCTGTCCACTAATATCTGAAAAAGCATTATATATGTCATTTTAGTGGCTTTTCTCTTTTCAGCTAAGGTTAGTTTTCCTATTTCTGTAGTGTTTAACCTTCTGTTTGAGCTGGGTATTTTCCTGTTCACAGAACAAATTTCTTTTTCCTTTATTTTTTAATGCATGCTTCTTCAGGAAGCTTCGTACTGTTCAATAACAAAAAGATACTTGAAAGGAAAAGATGTGTCTGGAGTGTCTGGCATACCACAGGACTGCCCCCCAGATGTGGGCCTCTGGGGCAGAAAGCCTTTCTCACTCAGGGTATATATACAATGTCATTGCTTCCCATCTAATGACCTCACACCAGTTCTCCCTCAGTATCACTCCTACCTCATCTCATCGCGAGTTTGCTCTTGTTAAGGGCCTGATCCATCAAAGCACTAAAGCACATGGTTGTGGGTTGTAAACCCACTAGGGTAAGTACCTTGACTTTTTATAACCCTGTAAAGTGTGTGAAGTGTGTAGCTATGGCACTAGAAAAGATGGGTTTCAATGATGCCTGTGATAAGAATTAACCTTTTCTGTTCAGCACTTACTCTCCTCTGCAGCACAAGAAGTTTCTGCAGTTTGTGTTGCATATATTTCAAACAAGGCTGGTTTTGACAAATTGATTGTTTCTTTTTTAGTTCTGTCTTCTCTGAGCCTCTCTAAAAAGACATCTACACCTAATAAACTGTCAAGATATTCTTGCTTATCTGTATTCCTCAAAAAGCTGTTTAGATTCTGTTAGACACCCTGAAGGATTACCTAAAATTTTTCAATTCAGCTTCTTAAAGCGAAACAGGAAAACAGGACCATAACAGTAGACTCAGTCCTTTTCCCTA
>NW_009702648.1:26128-33856 GCF_000703405.1 Apaloderma vittatum
CCAAGAGTAAGTCTTAATTTAGATCCTGAGAACTGAATTTGGCCCACTGCAGAATTTTAATTTTTGTAAGCACTGGAAATAAAATGTAATTACATCTCTGCATATTCCTTGTGTACTATAAATACATTAATAAAATAGGCAAAGGAAATCAACTCCTAAATTATTATCAGTAGTAAAATGCTGAATATTGAAACACAATTTAATTTATTAATTTATAATTTTTATCAGGTTAAAATAGGTCCCTAGGAGCAATTTAAGCATTACAATACTGTAATTGTTCAGCATAGTCAGCAGTTAGATACACAGCTATCTCTGTACAAAAACAAATACCAAGCTAGTGGCAAAGTCCCATGTTTCAATGTAAATTGATGCTGAATTTACACAAAGCCAGCAGATTGTTCTCTCATCTCTTTTATGAACAAGCAACTTACGTATCTCAGTGTGAAAACTACTGAGCAGTGAACAAATGCAGCTGATCTGGTTCAGTGCCCACAGAAAGAGAGTCAAGCTCTAATGGTGAAACATTCAGAAAACCAGTGTACCGCTAAGTTAGCATATATAAAGTGTAAACCTCCCAGCCCAAAAAAGAACTTGATACTGACAATCTGCCTTGGACGTATATTAGAGAAAACTGGTTAAGCCCAAGGCAAAACATAAAGGGAAGTCACACATTAATAGCAGAGATAATTAGAAATCTTTTAGCCTATGCATAGGATTGTACATCTGTAAAAGAAAGATTAGTAGGTAGGCATTTGAAAGCTAAGACTATCGGGGAAAGTTTTTGTTGAGTATTTCCTTATACGGAAAAGTGCTCTCAGTTCCAGTCTGCTGTAACATTCACCCACCAAGAAGTTCCGAAACTGCTGTAGAGCAGATCCAGCCTTTGAAGTTCATCAGCTTGTTTCAACTTCCTTTTACAACTACACGGAGTATCCATGGCAAAGGAAAAAATGCTGAAGCATAGTGTGTCTAATCCAACATACTGCTGCTTTCCACATCACAAAGGACTTCTTTTCTGGAGCAGTACTCAAAAGTACTGAGAGGGGTAACCCGCTGCTGTTGTACTCAAAGGTCTAACTGTCTCTTCGAATACCTCTGATATCAAAGTAGTGAAAAACTGAGTATACCAGACATCTGAATAGTCTCCTTGGTCAGGCTGTTTCCTCTAGAAGCAGAGGGTCATAAGAAAATGAAGAGCTGAAGGGACCTCAGGAGGTCTTGAGTGCAAGCTCCTGCTCAAAGCAGCTCTGAGGTCAGACCAAGCTACTCAGGGCTATAGCTGATCTGATTTCGAAACCTCCATGGATGGAGCTCACACGATGTCTGGCTGCTTGACTCCACTGCTTGACTCTCCTGATGCCATGAGTCCAGAGCCCCTGTAGGGAACAATGCTAGACAAAACCCCCCAAATTTCACAAACTGTCTCCAAACCACACTGAGGAAAGTGCTCTACAGCTGCATGCTGTACAGCCCGTATCTCCTCTCCATGAAAGAGGAAAAGTCTGCTCAGGTTTGGAACACAACAACAAATATGGCTTTCAGTAGAGGCTGTCCTAACACCTAAGTATACCGTATTTGCTACTTAAAAATTTGTATTTTGAGCATTTCTTCTTAACTAGGGGAGCTAGAGTTATTTCCAATTAACTCAAATATTAAGGTCACCACTTGAGAGCACAAAGTTATTGATTTATGCCTTAATCAGATCCGATCTCAAAAGCATCTGCCTCCAGTGCAGAAAGCACAGAAATGTCTGGATAGTAGCTGAACTCCTGCAGAATCTGCTGAAGGTCATTCCATTACATGGGTGGAACATATCCTGTGGACATCGCCCCAGTGTTGTCCTCAGAGAGATGCTTATAATATACATGAAACAATTTTTTATAAACAGATATTTTAAGATTTTATTATTCTTTTAAAAAATGCTTCAGATTCAAGCTTTATTAAGTTATTTTCTATCTTATGCTTCCTATCAGTCAGGTTTCTGTCTACTATAGGTTTATTACTCAGGGCTCAAAGAAAGAAAAACTGAATACTTAAAATTTGCTGCCAATAAAGGTGGCACTGAAATTTTTTCTAGACCAAAAAAATCACATAAAATATGTTGTATCCTCAGAGAACAGAAACGATTAAAGGGACTTCTAATATATTGTAAGATCTCAAGAAGTTATTTACAATCTTAAGTACCTACTGCACACAAAAAGAGATTGCTTATTTGTAGAGATGGCATAGTTTATTTTTCAACAAGGTATATAATAAAGCCTAACTGAGAAGGGCAATCAAGAAATCTGTGAAATCTTGTTTCGCTGTTTCCATAGTAACCTCCTTAATAAGCTCCTAATCTCGGTTAGGCACAACCCTGTAAGTAAACATATGTAAAAATTTCTCAGTCATAATGAACACACTCTCATTGTTTGGTCTGGGGTTTTTTTTTGTTTCTTTTTTTGGTATTGCTTTCAGGAATATCTTCCCTTTTTATTAGTTGCCTGAATCAACATGTAAACAACCTGTCCTACCCATAACTATCAGTATTTAAAAAGGCATGTTTCAGGTACAGTATATTTAACAAGAATTTAACAAGAATTTAATAAGGTCCCCTGGTAAAAAAGAATAACCAATCCCAAATAGTAAAGGAATTGACTTGTGTGTTTGCCCAGAACAGAGCCTTTTCAAGAACATGAAAACTGCAAATTTGGGAGTTAACACTACCTGTAGAATCACTCGCCCAGCTCCCTGCTCCCAGTAGATCCAGCTTTCAGTTTTTGCAAAGGCTGCAGCTAAGAAGAGACAGAGCCACTGGATTTGGTTTTGCACAGCCACAGAGGACTGAAAAATTACAATCTGCATCAAAAGTTCTCCAAGTTCAGGGAAGCAAACACTGGGGTTTGGGTTTAAACTGTTTGTGCCTGTTTTTGGTACCTGACGAGAAGAGATGTGAGCACCCTTCTCTAAAGCAGCACCCCTCAGCCCAACCCACAGAGCCCCAAGCAGGGGTCCACAGCCACACTAAGACCCAATTCTTGCCAACATCTGGGTACAGCTGTGGGGGGACACATGGCCCCAGGGAGCCTGGCTGCCATGGGCTCCTGCGGGGCCAGGGGCTCCCGTCCCTCCCCTGGTCGGGGCATGGCAGCTGTGGGGGGCAGAGGTGCAGCCCCAGCCCTGGACATTGTGCACCCCTTTGGGGCAGGGATAGGGCTGCCAGCCCTGGGGTCCTGGGCAGTGGGCTGGGCAAGGACAGATAGGTCCGTCCATGCCCTCCTGGCCCTGACAGACTGCAGGTTTGGGGTAAAAAGGGAAAGCAAGCCCCATGACATCTAGAGCTAAGAAGCATCAGAAAAATAAAAATCAACGTAATATTTTTATGGTTGTTATAGAGTTCTGCAGTACCTGAGGGCTTTGTAGTAGGTGCCAGGCAAACACAGGACATAAAGTCCTTGCTTGAATGGGTCATCCAGTTAAAGCCTCAGTTCTGCACAAAATGCTTAACTTTAGCACCCAATAGCATGGCTGTGGCTAAATGCCATAAGCTATATAATTATTTTTTTTCTTCTGAGGAATTCAGAAATGGATAATGTACAAATATGATTTCACTGGAGACAAGATAGCTACCAGCTATCACACCAGGTACAATGCTTTTCAGAGTTAACAGTGATTATTTTTAATGCATCTTACTGACTTCTAATAATCTCTGAGGGGATTAATACCTAAGAAAGTATGTATGTGTTGATGATAGAAAGCAGAATGAAGTATACTGATTTATTGCAACTCTTCATTAAGTTTAAAAGCATTCCACTGTGATGAAGACATCAACCATAGGCTGTGGTATTTTCACACTGCAAAGGAATAGTTATGGGCAGGAAGACAAAAAAAGAAAGCAAACAATGTTTTAACTTGAATTCAAGCCAGATTTCACAAAAACAAGACCCTATTCAAATCCAGTGAAGTAAAATACTTTAAAAGGATCCAACACTTTTCCCTCTTAAAGCACAGATGAAACATAGCTGCTTATGTTTGTGCTAAAATTTTACTAGGTAAGGTAATAGCAATTTACCATATTTTATAAAGATAAGTATGTAACTGAATTTCCTGTAAATAGTAGAATCTGGGTTCTCATTCATTATATCATTGCCTCCAATGGGATCATTGCCTCCAATAATATAATTCTGTTGATTTCTCTTAAATTAGATTTAAATCACCAATTTATGTGACAGAACAAGGACCTTTTCACATTTTCATTCAGTAAAATTCTGATTTAATTTTTTAATTACAAAGATTAGTTCAAACTCCAAAAATTATACCAAGAAATAATGTGAAGTTTTAAGTTATATAACAGTTATGATAAGGTTTGTTTTGGAGATTATTTTTAGTGAATTGGCAGAGGGAGTTACATACTGCGGCTGCATGTTTGGGACATACACAGCAAAAAAGCAGAACAAAAAGCAGGCCCCTCTTCACCTAGCAGAATTGAGATATTGTAAACTTCTAATTCAAAGGAAAATTCCTCTTAAATCCAATGGGACTGAGATTTTATCTGTGTTCCTAATTATTTCCTGGTGAGTTTTACATAGGCAAATATTACCAGCAAAATCAGGTCATTAACACAAGTACCTCAACATTGAAAAATACTGAATGCATGCTTGTTTCCCAAATGGCAGGTGGCCCTGCAGTCTGTGCATACATGTGTCCCCACGTAATAGAGCTGAAATTCTTCATAAGCATTATCATCAGTCATCTTTCTCAGAGGAAAATGAGCACAGTATGTCATTATGTCTAGAATTGTGTCACAGTTTGGCTACTAACGGGCCTTGGGCCAAACTCCAGAAAAAAAAAAAAAAAGATGATATTTATTTTGGAAGCCTCTCAAACCAGGGGCTCTTTCTTTTGTGGTACTTAGCACACTGTCAGCACTTACAAATAAAAATAATTCAAATTCTGATATTCAGTTTTGGCAAAATGTTCTGAATATTTATCTGAATAGGATTAATTAGACAGATGCATCTCTCCTGACTTAGAGATTGGGTTGCTCCTGCCACCAGCTTTTGATGTCACATCATCTTCACTGGGTGTCCTCGCTCCAGAGACCCTTTCTCCAAAGCAAGAGACAGCATTTGCGGAATCCTCAAATATAAATGCTGCCTTGTGCCCATCCGGAACTTTTACTTGCAAAAATAACGTGCCATGATCAAACTCAACATTAAGTTATTGTATTTGCTGTAATTCTCTGTAAGGGCCATACAGAAAGTTTTAAGTGCATTGGGGTTCCCCAGACAGAACACTGTTAAGTGTTTTGGTAGCAGCACAGGCGGCATTTCCTTCTGTGGACTGATTAATCTCATAATCCTGGGATTTGTGCTCCATATTCTGTACTACTTTACCTATATCTTCTTGAGGCTTACAGAAATGTGTTCTTATGTATCTTCCTTAGAAGTGCTGAAGCGTGTAAACCCAGATTATTCAGATAAAATCATTCAGAGTGTGTGGGATGTCATCTACACAGGTATGCTGCTCCTGGCCATCCCAACAGTTACGTCCAGTCACACCTTGTTCCCACTGGCATCGTTCACAAAGGGAACACTCCATCCCTCCTCCAGCTGCCACTCTTGCGCTTACAGAAGGATCTCAGCACATCTCTGTGGCAGAGCGTAGCTTGATGATTGGACTTGGAGTGTACTTTTAAAGTCTTTATATTGCTTTGTTGTCCAGGAACCTTAATAGGTTTGGGATTATTTATGCAGGAGAGAACAGCTTTCATATTTTCTTCCCAGCTGCATATGATATAACTTCAACATTACCGCCTGAATATACATTTTCACTTCCTTTAAATGCAAGGCACACATTTTAAAAATATTTCTACTTCTGGGTTCTACATTTCTGTACATGACTTCAGAAGAGAATGTTTTCGGACTCTTAGGTCGCACCTAGGTGAACAACTGTTGGTGCCCTATACACGCAGATTTATACTGACTGAAGTTTTTAGAATCATAATAAAATACTTGTAATATAGAAGCACAATCCTAGATTTCATTTACAGCCTGTGCATTAAAATAGACATGAAACTCATCCCTCTGTCTCATAATATTCCCTTGGAAAATACTAGATCACAAGAAGTATTCCCTGCAGACCAATATTCCATTTTTTTCTGCTGCTGTAGATGCTGTCTCAGTTATTCTGTTGTTTCTGGTTAATAAGTCATAAAGCCTGTCATGGTAAGTATATCTGTCTTTTCTGCCAAAATAGTTTTAGTTACAGTTACCAGAATAGCAAAAACAAGCAAGAGACAAGTTACTCCAGAAAGTTGCAGTAGATGCTCTTTCATCTTAACTATGCTGTTCAGAGGCTTCAGAGGAGTAAGAGTCATCACGGTCCTAAGCTAGATCTCTTCTTCCAGGCTTACTGCCTCAGAATTACTTTTTTTTTCCTGAGTGCACTTACTAAAAACTTCTTTCTTACTGATTTTCAGTACTAGGTTTCCATCCCACCTTCCTTTTAGTCCACTTTCCTGTAGTTACTGAAGTCCTAGTCATTAGCGGCTAATGAGATTCCTTTTCTGGCAACTTCATCAAATTGTCAAGTGATCTATATCTAAAAAAACTTAATTCTTCTCCTCCTCCAGAAACTGATATTTAAAAGAATATTGTATCTTATAGCTATTAAATAGGCTTTTAGGCTTGTATATAATCTGCAGATAAGGAATTTCCATGCCTGCAAGCCTTTAAGAACAGATTACACAAGCATCTGTTAAAAATGTCATGGATACTCCTGCTTTGCAGCAGGACAAGGGACTCAAAACCAGCTCCCAGCACCAACAATCAGTTTTTTTCCTTCTCACAGGTTGCTCCAGCAAGAAAGGAACACAGTATTTCAAGAGGAGACAGTGAAACCATACAGTCCATGACAGAATTCATAAAATGTGAAGGCTAGTATTACGCCCTGCCCAATCACCTCTAGGAAACATAGCCTAGACTTTGAGTACCATGTAATGAAAACTTACAGGAAATTCTACATAGTAAACTCACCAGAGTTAAAAAGAATTCCTGAATACATTTCAGTAATGAGTAAAATTTAAGAAAATTTTTATTGGTGGTTGTGAGCAGGATCAAGCTACTCTTTAAAAAAAAATAAATTCAGAGCTAAACAACACTAAATGTTCTTTTTGGTTTGAAATATCTCCACTGAGATTAGTTATGGCTTTGGTCAGTCATCACTACAAAGAACCTAAAAATATATTAATATAGAGAAACTCGAGAAAAAAAGTATATAGTGAGAGTCCTGAAAACAAACTAACAACAGTACATGAGAGTACCTCTGACAGAAACATGATCCAAAATAGAAAAAATTTAGAAAATGTGCCTGTTATTCTGCCACAATTACTCAGGAAAATTAAACTACCTTATTTAATAGATTGTTTCACTGAAGAAAGACCTGTGCCTGCCTGACATAGCTACTTTGCAAAATTAATAGCACATTTCCAGATATATGGGCAAATTTTCTAATACTGTTAATTTTAGCTTGGGAATTGAGGATTTCTCTAACTCCTATTTCCTAAATTTAGAAACATGAAAATTCTAAGAGTTGTGTTAATATTAGATTTTAAGGCTCAATACTGTGGATATTCAGCAAATGGAAACAAATCCTGCTATTTTCTTGTTAGTATCAATTATTTCTCTCTACTGAATGTAGAATGGAACTGAAAAAGCAGAAAGTTAATTAAATTAAAATTTATTAAAT
>NW_009702649.1:0-5248 GCF_000703405.1 Apaloderma vittatum
CACGGGTCCGGGTGGCAGCTGAGGCACTTCCCGCTCTCCGGGATGTCGCGGGGATGCTGCGGTGGCGGGACCGACCCTGGTCCACGGGAGAGCTCCTGGGCAGTTTGAACACCGGGGCCGAGCAGCTCCACCAGACACCGCAGACCGCTGGAAATAAGGACGCGACACAGGCGTGTGCCATTTTCGTGGCCCAGGTTTTTATTCATTTCCTGCCACACGCGTGTTTGTCAGTGGCTCCTTGTTATTTTCTACCAACACCATCATCCCGTGGGGAACTCAGTGATGGATCTTGCATCCTCTTTCTCCCCCGGAGACACCGCATCCGCCACCTTACAGCAAACTTCAGGTTCACCGCCTCAGTCACTATCCATTTACCTGCCTGGGTGCTAGTTGTGGTAATCCCTCCTCTCTGGCAGCGTGCTCCATGCACCCAGCACTGCCAACTCTGTCATAACGCATTTTATACTCATCTCCGGCCGGCTCTGAACACTCACTTACACTATGACTAATACTCTCTGGGGCCTGGCCACGCATCCTGCACTCTGGCGTTAGAGCTTTCCGAGCAGCTCTCTGTGCTGTAGCCTGTCTTCTGAAAATAGCCTGTGTGGTTCTCGCTGAAATCTCAGTTTCACTTTTCAGTGCTTCCTCACAAGTTCAATGTCGTCTTGATGCAAATTTCTCTTTCAAAAGCTGTGTGTCTGTGTCAGCAGAAGGAGAGCTCCGTTAAGAGGGCTGCAGGGATCCTCTCTTCGCTCTTTGTTAGCACCACCCAAAAGGCTGAGCAGGTCATCTCCTAGATGAAACGTTCAAGTGTTTCTGTTGCTGACTCAGCAGAACAGCTTTGACAGGGTAGGAGCTGCCCATGGAGGTCACTGTTTGCCAGGTGACCCAACCAGCTGTCCTTTTTGGACCTTTTGTTACTCTTACGCTTGGGAGTCGACCCTAAACCAAGCCATTTGACTGCGCTAAAGCAGAGGAGAAGCAGCATCCCAGGTCCAGCCTCTGCTGGAAGGCAGCAGCAAAGAGCATGGCTGGCTGTGTTGTGGTGAGGCTCACCCCGCACCCCGTCCTGCGGGAGGGAGCTCGAGCCTCTCTGCAAACTGGCTCCCTGGCATCCTGCTCCCAGAATGGTGCCAGGAACTATCAGCGAGGGCAAGTGGGGATGACAGAACGAAGTTCAGGAAGCGTGCTTAAATGGGCTGTGAGTTTGGGCTCAGGCAGAGACATGAGCAAATGCACAGTGGGAGCATGCCTGGAAAGCCTTGCATCTTCTGTAAGGAGACACTCTGTGTGTGTGTCCCTCGTAGGAAGGATGTTATTTATTTCAATAAATTTATTTCCGTTTGACTCACTGTTGGTCAGGTCTGGTAACTGATGGCCAGGATCCTCCCTCTTCACTCCTGCAAGCTACCCTGTGGAAAGTCAGTGAGTCTCTTCCTGGAGAAAGATATCACCTGAACAAGGTGAGAGACCATCTCCTTCTTCCCCTTTATCATGTTGCCTATGTACCACTCAAGGCACCTAATCAATACTCTGCTCCCTGTCTATTATGGCAATTAGTGTACAAATTAAGTCATTACATAGCAGACAAGTTCACTTCACACATCACTATGAGCCCAAGCTCCAGCAGCAGTGGCCGCCTGTTGCAGGAATTAATCCATTTCACATCAGGCTGCTGATGCCCACATGACTCACTTGGTCTCTACTGCTGTAATGCCTTTTCCTCTGGGACTGAGAGTTTGTTCTTCTGATGAACACACCCCTGAGAATGTAATATACCAAGAAAATAAAAAGATCAGCCTAGCGGATTATTAATAGTGGTTTCCTTTTTCTTCCTGTGCATTTTGGAGAGGCACTGGAACAAGAGGAAGCTTATATTTGCAGACAGGACAGTTATCCGAAGCATGCTAGGTTGTGGGGATCTGTCAGTGTGCCACCTGCAAAAGGAAGGGCAATTCTTGAGGGCTGTGAAGAAAACACATCCAAACAAACCCAAAATGTAAAATGAGAAACTAGAAAGCAGCATTCAGCCTATAAATTTGCTCCTGCGGTTCTGCAGGTAGACAAACAGAGTCTACCTGGTGCAATTCACAACAAGACAAGATTAAGACTAGTCTGTCTTGGTTTCATTACTTTGAAAACCTTTCCAGTGCAGGTGACAAGTTCTGCAAAGGACACCGAGTGTATCTTTGCTGTAACAGGCATCCTCTCCCAGGTATGATCTGAAGTAGCAGCTGTTAACAGTGTCAGAGGCATGGTTTATCAGCTTCACAGCTTACATCAGTTTTAGTTGGTGGCCAAAAGAGACAGCAAAGATAAAGGCACATATTTCTCCTGGATAAAGAGTGCATGACACGCACAGCTCTTTGAAATCACACAGTTTCAAGGGGAGCAGAAGGAACTACCTCAAAGATCAAACCATCTTGTGCCATATATGAATATTGTTCCTCTGTGTTGTAGTTGGACCATATATGTTGTGGGAGAGATTCAGGCTCAAAAAGCACAGATTAAGTGAGTTTCACAAAACACGGCCAGAGAATATGTTTCTAAAAGGTCGTGCCCACAGACACAGGCCTTGTGTCTATCCTGCTCCGCTGACGCACAACAAACTCTGCAGCTCATGGCAACATGCTCGGCTTCATTCAAACTCCTGAACGCATCACAAAAATCAAATATCCACGCATGGCACAGAGCTCGTACAGCCCAGCTGCCATCTGGGGCAAGGCACGGCTGTACCAGCTCAGGAGGAGTTTTTCACATCGGGGACATGAGAGGGCTTTCTGGGGCACTGAGTCTGCAGCAGTACGTGGTTGTTCTTCCATCTGTCTCCTCTACCCCTCTCGCTCCTCTGGCAGCTCAGCAGAGTGGGGATGACTTAAGACCCTGCCTCTCCCTGACTCTCAGCAGGGAAGAAAAGGAATAGAGCTGTCCGTCCCCGAGTGCTGGGCTGCAGATCTCTTTATATTTTTCTTCTGCTGTTTCTACCATCTGCAACAGGGTGCAGAAAAAAGTGGAAAGGTTAAAAAGCAGAGTGGGCCATGTGGGAATGCAAAAACTGCTGGGAAAGAAAGGCAATAACTGTGAGACTGCAGAGACATGGGCACATAAGCAAAAAGACCTGGATCCAGACCAAGAAATATGTCAGCAAGAGAGAATGTAAATGAGTAAAATTTGCATTTATTTGTACCTTGGGAGGCAAAATAATTGATTGAATTCAAACTCCCACCCCTATTACTGTAAGGGGTCTATACATGCAATGTTCACTTCTTGTTGCAAAACATCAGCGTGTCAGAACCACTCAGGAGCTTCTGGCGCTGCCCTCCCACAGGCAGCCCTCGCTCCAACGCGCTGATTTGCACTCAGCTTTTCCGGTGTAGGTGGCTGTAGACTGGCACCTCTGTTAAAGGCATTTCAAGTAAAGGACTTAGCTTTTCAAATGGACCCCATGATTGCTGTTCACAGCGTGGCACCCCTGAGAGATTAATTGTGCTATCCAGTTGCAGAATAAGGCTTGTAGGGTGTAAGGAGAGGAATCTATGTTTGGGGAGTTTGCTCAGTGTCTATGTGATTGAACATCCACTACAGACTGTGAATGTTGTCCATTAATTTTAGCTGAAGCAGGTTCTACCTAGTCTCCGGGTTTGGTCCTTCGCTTCAGGTCAATACTCATCTTGCTGTCATTTCTCTGTTTCCTCCATGGAAGTCTGGATTTAAAAGGGTGACTCAGTGCCTAATTTCAATCTTAGATTCCTAAATCCTTGATTAAGTACCAATCTAAACTGATAAGTTTTTGTCTTCTTTCAGAAACTGTGGAAGCCAAGAGTTCCTGATACCTATAACCACAAAGCCACTGTCAATGGCCTTGTCACATCTCTCTAACTTAAAAGCCAGTTCATCTGTAAAATAAACATCATGATAACACAGATAAGGCACGATGGGTAGAGTTAGCTACATCTGAATGGTATTGCAGACATAAAATGACAAAAGGTTTTAGTGATTCTAGTCATTGGAAAGTGTTCTGAAGACCTGGTCAACAGATGTAATATTCCTGTTACTGCAGGGCAGGCTTTCAGCTTCGCACCCCGGACTCACGTGGATGCAGGCTGAGCAAAGCCACCTTCATCTAGGAGGATATTCAAGTCCATTCCATGTATAAAGAGGGCAAGATCTTTATGTGGGAGGACCTGAGCATACAGATATGGCTGTGGGAAGGGATGAAATCCTGGCTGAAATGTCATTCCTGACTGATACCTTTCCAAGTGCATCTTTGGTTCCCATAAGTCCTTGACCCAGGGACAAAGCTGTGCATTTCACTGTCTGTAGTGTGTAGCTGAACAGATAAGCATCCAACTTATTAGTATCCTGAGTACTTTTATGCAGATGTTAGTTATCCCAGAGCGACTCCCATGAGATATTTCATCATCTCACCCAGCATTTTTCTTCTCTCTGGTCCTGACAACACAATGAGAGATAAAAGACTGGCCCTGGCAAGAAGAAGGTAACTCAGAGGTGGCAATGGGTCTTGAATATCCATATCTGAGTATACTGCGTTATGAGTTCAAACTGACGTTGTGGGTATAAATTAAAGTGTGACCATAAATTAAAGTGAAGTCCGTTCCTCCTGCTAAACTTCTGAAGGCACTCATGTAGGTGTCTTTTGGTAGTAACAATAGCCTGTGCTGTGAGGAGAGTAACTGCTCTCTGACAAGTAGGCTTCACTGGGCACAGAACCAGCCAGTGTCACTATCCAAACTCCAAAGTACAAACTTTTCACTCTGTTGAATACAATGAAACTTGCTACCTTTCCCCTGACTATCTTTATGGTTGTTTTCCCCTTAACTATGTTGGTTTTCAGCATCATGCCCCAATTTTCCTTCAGAAATATAAAAATATTTTCCTTTTTCTTTCTTTCTTTCCATTTTTTTTTTTTAAAATCACTGAAGACCATGTGTGAGGTTCCCTACGGCGGCTTTTTGAGCCCTAGATCTGTCACCTGAAAAAATATTTATGGCTTCAGGTGCAAAAAGAGTAAAGCACATTGTCAGACTCCTTTCATTCAGAAATCAATTCAGCAAACGACCTACCCACTTCCCCTGAATTTACTGGGCTTTGTACACATGTCTGGCACTAACCTGCTGTGTAAGAGGTGCCCTGATTTGGGCTAGAAAGCCACTGGGATTGCGCTTGTGAAAACAGCAAAGCAATATTTTGATAAGGTGGCTTATTTCCATTTCTTAACTGCTTTCCC
>NW_009702649.1:5279-14109 GCF_000703405.1 Apaloderma vittatum
CCACTTCCCTTCCGCCCCTCTCCAGCAGACAGAGCGACAGGCTTGTTGTGGAGATCATTGTGGCACCTTTAGCAAGCGGGGTTGCCATGGGACTCCCTGCCTAAACAGAGCAGGTTTTCAAGGATAATACACAGCATAAATGAGCAGTCTTGTTCTGTCAACAAAAGTCCGTGTGTTTATAAGGACCCTTGAAAGTGTTTTTAAAAATACTCGGGAGGGTATTTTTAGCTGTGAGAGCCTCTCCAGCCTCCCCTAACACATGGGCGCCTTCTCCCACTCTCCCAGGCAGCTGCAGTGTCTGCTGCTGGAACTCCCACCGAGGGATGTTCCTGCAGAAGCAGAGCCCTGAGCAGCTCCTGTTACTCAGGCTGCACTGACATCTGTTGGCTCTTATCGACCAAGGTAGGAGAAAACAAACCCTGGTGGTTTCACGCACCGAGATAGCGCTCGCGGGCAGAAACAGCCGGGTGAGCGATCCTGCGACAAGGCTGGCTTCCAGCCGGGCTGGGAACTGGTCCCGGGGGAAGGGGCAGGTAAGTTTAAAAGCTCAGGGCCTCCCGTGCAGTTGGTGATGTACTGTGTTCCCTATGAAACGTGCAATTCCCGACGACTGTCCTTCAGGTTCTGTGGCTCTCCTCGTATCCTGCAACAGCACGAGTCGCCTTTCTGAAGGAGAAGGCTTGAGCCAGCCCGAAGAAGCTGTAGGCTTCGCTGCCAACGTGTTCTTCACTCCATGTGACTAATGAAACCAGTAAGACATGAACACTCATTTCTGAATCAGTGTCTCAAAAACTCACCCAACCTTTTGAAAAAACAAGTAAGAGCTGAGCAAAGTGTTTCACTTGAACTAGTAAAGTCTTACTCAGATGCAGTGTTGATAATATAACTGTATGTTCAGTGTAATAAGCAAAGAACAACTGGATGTCCTGGAGTTTAGCCAGCATCCTGCTTTAGTTAAAAGCTCTGTCTTGCAAATGCTGTACTCATACGTCAGTGCTCTTATTCACAGCATTAACACAAGGCTTAACTGAAGTGGGTAACAGTGCTACCCACTTCTCTGTCAAGCTTAGTGATGAAACAATTACAGGCCTCTTTTTTTTTTTTTAAGTGACTAATGCCATAAGTGTGTCAAGTCCCAAGTTGACTGTGCAGCCCAAGGGGTTTTCTGAGAAATATTCTGCAACACCATGCCAACTGATTTGGGCACTGGTGTGACCACAGCGTGTTGCGAGTGACAGAAAGTAGCATGGAGGTACCGTGAGCATGGGAGGGAGTTACACTGAAGAGGACTTTTAGGATAGTACGGACTGGAGGGTAGACCTGAGAGGCAGGGAGACTACCATTGATTTCCTTTTTGAGTGGAAACAATTCCAGAAATGCTTCTCCCTGTTATTCCTCACAAATATTTGTTAAATGTTTGGGTCAACAGCACTTAATTTTAGCTTTACAAGGTATAATCTCATTTTTAAAAGTCAAATCTGCCCTTTGATTTTGAAGACAGCTTGTGCTGTTCAGGTTTTGAAATAATTTAAAACAGCTTATTTTACAGCTTTATAAATCTCTCCTTGTTGGCTCCAGTGTAAAGTAGGTTGTTAAATTCTACCAGTAAAGATTTCATAATTTCTCCGAGTTTAATATTTCCCATGGAAACACTAGGCCAGACTGACTCTGCCTCCTAGACTTCATTGTTTTCATGCAGCTTTAAAGGAGAGAATAACAGAGAAACAAGGGATCTGCTTTCTTGGCAAAAAAACCCCAAACCAACGCCCCCGGGAAAAGAGCACTGAGCATGAAAGCATTGCTGGCCACAGTGGGACAGGGGAGGTGGAGAAGGCTGGTTTCTCCACTGCCAGCCAGCCCCAGAGCAGCCTGGCAGCGCTGCCATGGAACAGCTCCGTGCCAGGACACACGAGAGCCAGGGCGAAGAGTTGGAGCTGCCAGCACCAAGGAGGCTGAGGGAACCCAGGGCTCTTGAGAAGGTGCAGAGGCACCACGCCTCAAAGAAATGGGGAGCAGCAGCCCTGCTGCCTCTTATACCTTCCCTTTACATACTCACACAGCCTTTATATGCTCACATACCTGCCTCTCTCCTCTTGCTAGGACTGCAGAAAACAGAGGCATCAATTCGCTGCGGCTGTAGTCATAACTCCGATTATTTATGCACTGCTTCCAGGGCAAGATACTGCTGGTGATGGAGCAGGGAGGAGTGGAAACACTGCCCAGAGCACAACGGCTGCATCTCACGCCATCACTTGACCCCGCTCTGGGAGTGGCATCAGAACATTTCCACAGATACAAGTCCATCAGTTACAGCAATGAAGAAATGGATTTGGCTCTCCTGTTCTTCC
This sequence comes from Apaloderma vittatum, assembly GCF_000703405.1. Taxonomy (NCBI): domain Eukaryota; kingdom Metazoa; phylum Chordata; class Aves; order Trogoniformes; family Trogonidae; genus Apaloderma; species Apaloderma vittatum. The sequence continues at coordinate 7,628 of NW_009702649.1, forward strand.
CGTGCAGCAGTGCAGTTTACACCTTTAGTTCACGAATTCCCAAACGACAGTGAGGGCTGCAGAATGAGGAAAGCACAGCGTTTGCTCAGGGGCAGTTACACGTGCACCCACGGTTTTTTAACATTTTCATTTGCTGTAAAATGCGTTTGGCTGGCAGCATTTAAAGGCCCATGGCTGGAAAGCTCATCCTTCCAGCAGCGCGAAGCTGTGGCCGACGCAGAGTCCTCTAGATGTCACCACTGCCACGGCTGCAGGTGCCTGGGCTGCAGCAGCACAGCCCCGGACGTGGCCACCAAGAACAGAGGCAGAGGGACTGCCTTTGCCCTGGCCAGCTTTAAAGCCGGTTTTAATCTGCTAATGAGCTCCCAGTGCATTCACACCAGCCTCACTAAAAGTTAAAAAAAGAACGAACTCACTTCATTTCTTCCCCACTGATTCGGCTGTTCCTCCACTGCTTGATTTCTCACACGTGGTGTCTGATCAGCCCGGGTGTCTGCGTGTCCTCCCATTCCTGCCTGGTGCTGCAGTGCTCAGGCTGCAGGTGCAAAAAGGGAGTGATCAGCAGTTTACAACCTTTTCCCTTCTGCTGCAACAACAAAAACCAAAAAAGCCTTGGAAAAATGCAATGTTGCTTCTCATCCTCACGAGATGTGTTTTGCCGTTATCTCACTAACAGCTGTATTTCACAGAATAACGCTTCAGAACAAGACACAGAATAAACTTCAGGGAATAAAAATTGGTTAACTCTTTGTCTGGATAGAGCCATACCACATCCGATTCAAAAACCCAAGCCAAAGACTTATGTTTGGTGGGACAGCTACCCTTCGCTCAGGAGGGTCCTGTGCCGAGCTGAAGACCTGCAGTAGCCACTGAACCAAATGGAAAGGCCCCAAGTGAAAGAAAGCACAGTGGTGTCAAGAAAAAAACTTCAAGCCTCTCATTTACAGAGCCCTTGCGGAAGCACAAAGCATTCATGATTCCCCTTGCTGTTATTGCTGCTGAAAAAAATACAAGAGAATGGAACAATAAGGACAATGAAGTCTTTTCCTGTTACGAAACTGTTTCATCTGGCAGAAAAAGACACCGAAGGCTGTACCGCATGACACTATCAGCAGTGGGTACAGAGGCTCCAAGAGGAAAAAGGCAAAAATCTATCCTTGTCTGGATGTGAAAGCAAGTTCTGCCAAAGAAATCTTGCTTTCAGACCCACAAGCCAGAATTGAAGTAACCTATGTGAACAAGATTTTTTTTTGCCAAACCTATTTCTGTTATGAGATCAGCCATCTTGTGTACAGCTAGTTAGAAATCATGAAAATGAGATTTAAAAAAATATTTCATTTTCTCCAGAAAATGTCCTTTGCCAGAAAATAAAATCCCAAGGGTTTTTTGAAGAGTAGATTTTCATCTATTTCGTAGAACATACCAAAGATGCCCAGAGGTGACACCTTGCTGAGAACTTATGCAACCTCCAAGTTCACAGGGCTCATGCCTTCCTTAGAGTCCCTTATTTCCCACTTCACCATAGACATAAAAATCAACCACTAAATCACTGTTGCATTTTCCTTTAAACCACTTTAGAACCTTTAATCGTTTTCCACAGATTTGATAAGTAATTTGTGCTATTGCACCAGCAGAGCTCAGTGTGCTGGCTGGAGGGGAGGAGCGGGCAGCTGCCCTTCACCTGGCACCTGGGTGGGAGTGCCAGAGCCTTGTCCCCGTCACATGCATCTCAGACTGATTCCTACTAATGCTGAGTTGTTTCAAAATGCCTTTAACTTCAATGGCATATGTATCCCCCACAAGTTAGCTTGCTTTGGCTTCTGGATAGAATGAAATTTCTGGTGATGTGTGAAAGTGCATGTTACGACTAAAAACCGAGTCAGAAACCTCGTCCCTGTGATGGCATCCCCAGGTTTTGTACCCAGAGTCAACCCCAGCCCCACTGGAGGACCAGGCAACGCCAAGAAAACCAAGGCAGAACAGTGCACGGGCTTCTGCTAGTTTCTGGAAACTGCTCTGTAGGAAAGGGCAAACATTTGTATTTTGAATTGTAACATCGCCTGATCACTTTAATCATTCCTTTGTTTATACAATACAAGAGACTTGGATTCTGTTCCATTCTTTTCCATGCAATGATGTCAGTCGTATCTTAAGTGGCAGTTGTTGCTGTACAACAAAGGAAGTTTTGATGAGCTTTATTAATTTTTGCTGATGACATTTACTTGTGCTCCCATTATAAAATAATCCGTTCTACAGCCAGCACCAGAGTAGGTATCTGTAGTCTTCCCAGCAAGATTTTGGGTGCAAAACGCGGTTTAGCTATTGTTCAGCCTTCACATGTCACAGTGAGATTTATAGGACTGAACTACATTCTGCTGAGAGTAGAAATGACTTGGAGATGAAATACGTAAACCAATGAATGCACGTAGCCTGCAGTGTCCTTCCTTACTTGACTCACCCAGGGTACGGACTTAAGAAAGACTCGTTCCTTGGTGGGGCCGATACCCCGCAGAGACAAGCTCCCCTCGGCCAGGCAGCGTAACGAAGGCACGGTCGGTCCCTGAACTAATTCCCGTTTCGCTGTGGGAGTAGGACGCAGCTGCCCTGAGCTGAGGAAGCCCTGGGAACTGATGTGACTCAGGGCACAGTCCGGCCACCTGCATTATTTCAACCGAACACATGCGCCCGTTTGCTGACTAGTACAAACACGTTACAGCGTGCTGGCTAGTCTCTGAGATTGGAGTTCTGATCTACCCTATGATTAATTTCCTTTAAAGCTAACAATAACGTAAAAGGAGGCTGCACACAAGTAGCAGTCTCAAAACAGTTTGTAATTGCTTTTTTGGCAAATTACTGTAAAGAGCTCTGTGTTTGCGGAGCGGCAAAGTTCATTCCCAGAGAAATCTGGCAACAAAAATCACAGACCTGCTATATACTCTCTGTTGGATTATCTACTGCAGAATCATTAGCCAAAGATTAAAAGGAAAATTCACAGTTATATTTCAGCTTTCACAGTTAAGCAGTAAATGGCTTCAGTAAATAATTAATATGACAGAAAGAGGATTTGTGGAGTGAGGCAACAGTACTAGTATTACTATTTCAACTTAATTATATTCTGCCTCGCTAGTTAATCCTGCCATGAGTATTAATAAGGATATAAACTCATGTAAAAGACTGTGCTGATGTACCTCCACTATTCCCAGTCTCCAAGCTAGTTTGCTCGGAGCTGGGCCGGTGTCTCCATCCAACACTGCTCCGTGTGAACTCAGGGTCCACACTTGGAACCACAGCTGGCACAGCTTCTTCTCCACTGGAGTAGACACAGAAATATGAGATGAATAGGTGGAAATATGGAACATTTAACACTAGCTATTTGTCAAAAGCATTTGAGTTAATTTTTGACATAATCATGTCCATGGTGAGCTGTTCTCTGTTTCATTCCAAAAACTCATGCCCATGCATCTTTGGAATAAATTTTATGGTGCATAATCCAGGCAGCTGTATGTGATCTCTGTGATGCTTGGGTTGCTACTTAGAATTTTCTTTAAAGTCTCTTTATTTGGCCTGTGAAGCATTTAAGGATGCGTTGCATATAGACTCTCTGCATTCAACTTAAACTCAACAATTAGACTTGAACTTTAATAAAAAAAGGAAAAATACATTTTAAAAATTTTATTTTCAATATGAAGAACACTTCTGTTCTCACCAGTCATTTGTATCTGGAAAGAAACCAAGCAAAGAAACTCTAATTTAGAAAGAACGATCCAATCGCCACATTTCAGAATGCTTGTTCGGCAATGAAGAGTCTGGATTAAAGTGAAACATAAGGGATCAATAGTTCCAATTTCAGAGAAAATGAGGATTATTGGACAGAAAACAAATACTAGTATTCAGTTGGGTGATTAGAAATGTATACAGTAAGAGTACCCACAAAGCAATCAATCAACAGAGTTTGTGTTTTCTATTTGTGAGAACTAAAGGAGAAGAAACCAGAAACAGCTCACGATGAGGTTGCTCTCCCTTTTTAAAGCAATGTAACAATTGCTGCTAGATCACATTTTGTGGGAGCCTTACAGTTTGTTCCACCAGCCACAGAAGTGACGTGACAGTCATGGAGAATAATTTAGCTTCTGGGTTGACTTTTCAAAGTAGTTTTGCCATTTGCTTTGATAGCAATTTATTCATGGCTACAATAACGCAGTGAGGTGATGGCAAGCGAGGACAAAACTTACTCCACACCAACTACAATGTGGATGAAGAAAGAAAGAAATTGAACCATGTTACCAGACATGAAAAAAACCCCAGAACTGTGATTTTTAGGAGTTGCATTTGTTTAAGAAAAACCCTACCAGTGTGGAAAGATAAGGCATGGTCTGGACCAAAGAACTGGGCAGATCTGGAAGGAGAGAGAATCTAGATACAGGGCAGCCTCAGAAACTCTCCAGTGCTCTCTGACATGTTTATTTGTCAGAACCTTGGAAGACGTTATTTTTTTCAGAAGGATTTTCTCGTATAGATAACAACTTCAGAGAAAAGAGAGAGAGGGAGGGAGAGAACGATGATACTTGGAAAGGAGGAGTTGTTATAAAAATGTCATGCTCTTGGCACAAGGACGCTTGTTTCACCTCACCTTCATCAGCAGTTGGATTTCTTTTTTCATAAAGGATTACTTCTCCTTAAAGCAGCCTTACCCATAAAATGTACCTGGTTACAAATTTAGTATATCGAATATAACTTAATTTATAAAAGCATCCATACACGCTCATGTGTGTGCAGTTTAGCATGAAAAGCACTCCTAGAAAAGAAGGATAACTTTTTCTGTTGTTCTATTACAGTGACTTTCACAAACTTAGGCATTGTGCACTGGACCTATGTAAATATTCTCTGTGTGTTCTCACAGATAGGATCTCTAAGGAGCCCAGCTCTAGCTCTAACATCATTGTTTTGTTAGCTTGTGCGTTTTCCTCACCCACTGCCTCTGCAGTGGTGTCAAATGGGAGAGTTTCCTCCCCACAAGATGTGTCAGGATCTCTGACACATCTCTGAACTGTGCTTGAGAAGGGAACGTGCTCGTGGTTGCCCTGGAGTAGTGTATCTAGGTGGTGTAGCCCATTTAATCCTCAGAGCAAGGTACGCGCTTCATCATATGTTTTGCTTGATGTAATACACAGTTTTCTGTTGGCACAACAAAACCACTGGCTGCTGTTTCAGGAGACACCCACACCTCAGAGCCACAAGTTTCAGCAGTTTCTCTTTGCTCATGATCCAACTGGCATTTGAGATCGCTCACCCCTACCTGCTGCCTAACTCTAGGGGCATTAATCACGGCCATCGGTTACTTAATAGTAAAAGCATCAGAGACTCTTTTGCTGGAGCGAAGTGCTGTCACTGATAGCCTTGTCCCAACCATCCCCGAGTTACAGGACCTTGGATCCTCATCCCTCTTTTTCATCTGATGACATTTTTACCAGGACAGGGCCTAGATGTCACAGTCCAGTGACATCTCTAGGCACCACTGAAGCTGTTTCTGTAATGATTTGATTCACGAGGTGTTCAAACACAGACTGCAATTCCACTGAAATCCCAGAACTGCTGGCAGGGAGACGAATGTGTCATTCTGAGTGCAGATAACAACAGCGCGTTCTTCAGTAGTTTCTTGAAACTTGAATGAAAATCAGTTTCTACTTCTATCAGTCTATTTTTATTGTGACCTGAAAGGACACAGCAAAGCCAACAGCAAATTAATTGGAGCGTGAGAGAGCAGGGTATATTGTATTTCAGGCTCCCTTTACAAAAACATGGAGATAGACATGGGAGGCATATGCCTATGCTAAGCGTGTGTTCGGGGATTTGAAAATCAGGGCATATCAGTTCATAAATACATCTTCTTGTTCTTTTCTACGAGACTGCAGGTGGGAAAATCAGTTTTGTAGAGCTGGAATTGTAAGATGGGATATCAAATCATGGCTCTACTTCTGAAACACAGTACAGAATCGGTGTATTAAATACAACAAACTCTATGCAGTGTAAGCTATAAAAAATGCATTAAATTGCACTATCTATTCCGTTACCTGATCTTTTTTTTCTCAAAGAATTATAATAATCCTTCTGAAAGGACTGATTGAACCTTTCCTTGGAAGATAGAATAAATGTTTTACTAGAGCAACTTCATTGCACGTTTGGTTACTGTGGTACAATTTACTTTGTTTTAAAGCACACCAGTGCTTTTTCCTGTGTTACCGCATTTGCATTTCTGGGTTGTAGAAGTAAAATTTCAAGTTAATTATTCAAAAGAATACATGGAAACGTATGAAGCTGTACATTTTTAAGCACTGCTTTCTGCTTGGCAGGCTCAGCAGAGCCAATGCTGGTAATATCTTCTGCCTACCAATTCCTGATTTTGGAACATTTCTTGGTAGCATCACAGTTACGGGAACTTGCAGAAAAACCTGACAAAGCCTGGAGTTCCCCAAAGACCATTT
>NW_009702650.1:0-278 GCF_000703405.1 Apaloderma vittatum
GAGCCTCTTGGAGTAAGAGACAACCAGCAGCCCACCCCCAGCCGCAGAACAAAGCTCCTCTGCCTGGCTCTCCCCAGGGTGTGGAGATGTTGCCAAGGATCTCCGGGCACCCAGTGACGCCCCCAACAGCCCCACCAGGGTTTTGCTGCCACGGAACAAAGCTCCGGGTCACAGCTTTGCCCCCTCCCGGGCGCTTCTCCTGCCGGGGTGAAGATCTTAAGAATCCTTGCTCCCAACAAGGAGGCGAAATACTCGGTTTGGTGCCACCCCATGTCACC
>NW_009702651.1:0-706 GCF_000703405.1 Apaloderma vittatum
ATAAACACTGGGGTGTATGTAGTTCACTGAAACTCTTGCGTCTTTCTCCTTGTGGCAAGGTTGAGCTGGGCTTCCTCAGCCCTTGTGAGGTTTGGGGAAGTGCTTGAGGGTGTCAAGTTCTAGGTTGCTGGTAGGTAGAGAGCAGCTAAAGTGTAAGTGCACGTTTGGAGGGAGGCTTGTTTGTGTCCACAAAGAAAAGCTCTTGGTACAACATCTGCAATACACACTGCAGCTCTAGCTATCACTGCCCTTCTCTTTGGATTGTTTCCCTGCCTGCCTTCTGGCAGGAAAAAAAAATAAATCTCACTACTGGCGCTGGACCTGCCATAGTCTTAGGCAGGAGTTGGCCAGCAGGTCAACCCGCAGGTCATCCCAGCTCATCTCAAAACCACCTGTGGCTCTGGTTTACACTGAAGCACAGGGTTGCACAGTCCCAGGTCAAGCTCATTCCTCTGCTTGTGACATGTTCTGATTTCCCTCCGTGGTAGCTGGGGCAGAGCGCTTTTAAAAAAAAAAATCACCGGCATTACCTTGCTGTTACCTCTTACAAAAATCATTTACCACCCTCTCTTCTTTCCTTTCAGAAGTTAAAATCAGAACAAAGACTAAACAAATTCTTGAGGAATGTAGTGCCAGGAACTTTCCCAGTCCCCTGCTGCTTCCTGACATGTTTCCCTGGCTTAGTACATACGTCTCACATTCCTGC
>NW_009702651.1:737-1344 GCF_000703405.1 Apaloderma vittatum
TGTGGCAGGGAAATAAATTATGCTCACTTAATCAGGTGGAGAGGTGACAGCAACAGCCAACACCAACAGACTCAGAAGTAGGGCTATTTCCTCTTCCCCAGCTCATGGTTCTCTTCTTTCCCCACAAAAGCTTTCTCTCTATTTTTTCGTGCCTGGTCAGTACCTTCACGCATCTCAGCTGACTGGCCTTTCACTTGGACCCAGCTGCCATCGTTCAGCTTCTTGGTGGTCAGTGCTGAGTCATGTGGGACCCTCTCAGCTGAAAAAAAAAGAGGTGGTTTTAGCAGATTATCACATCTCAATCTCTTGCTTAAATAAGTAATTCATCATCACTGGTACTCCCTATTTGAGCATCCACTTTTCTGGTATTCTTATGGGTGACCAAGTGGTTCACTGATCTGCAATAAAATGAGCCCTTGCTCCTGTAACTGAATCAGATACAGCGTGACTGACGGCTGCTTGTCGTGAGGGGAGGTACACGCTCTCCTCCAAGAGACAAACACAGTGTGCTATAAAACTGGAATCAGTCTGAGGGCATTTCCTTCCTCCCTTGCCCCGTGATACTTTTACCTGCCCTGCTTTATTCCTAACGAGGTTCCGGGGGACC
>NW_009702652.1:0-236 GCF_000703405.1 Apaloderma vittatum
GCTGAATTAATTCCCCGATAAACCCGGTCTTTCCAATGCAGCAACCGGGCTCTCCAGCCTGGAAACCTTAATCCTCCACTCCTTGCCAGGGTCGCAGCAGCTCCCCTGTAATCCCACTGCCAGCTCTGCTGCCCACAGGGTGGGAAGTGGCACCGCGGGCAGCGGAACCAAGGTGCCAGCAGGGTCTGGCAGCCACCGCATTTCTTGTTTTCATCCCAAAAAGGCACGGAGCCGAA
>NW_009702652.1:370-2211 GCF_000703405.1 Apaloderma vittatum
CCTGCAGAGCTCCCCTGGAGGGACCACAGCTCCCAGTGCTGCTCCAGCCCAGCAAAGCTGGGACCCCCAGCCGGCGCTCATGCAGAGCCTGGGGAGCAGAGGAGCAGCTGGGGGTGCAGGGCCCCAGGGGGCTGCAGGGCCCTGGAGGGGCGCAGCCTGTGGCCGTGCCCGCGGGCAGGCTGCGCCGTTGGGCACTATGTGGCGCAGGCACAAAGCGCTGCGGGTCGTGCCAAGATGCACGTTATCAGATCACCCTTCCCTTTTCACTCCTGCGGCACATTTGTGCCTATTGTGGCCGGCTCCCTTCTACCCGGGTTGTTGTTATGAAATCTCTCTATCTGCATAAGGTTATTGTGCATGTCATTAAAAAAAAAAGAAGTTATATTGATAAATGTCAAATCTATCCCCTGAGTTGGCTCAACAATAGCTAGTTCTACTCGATGAACTCACCTGGTTCTCTGAAAGACCCTATTCACTGTTTAATTGAATATTTGAATAATCTTTTCATTCCTGCAAGGAATAAAGAATGTTGTCCAAATAACATTGACTCACTTCATTTAGAGACACTGCAGCAGTTGCAAAGACTGTCCTGTGACAAAGCCTCCCATCACACATACAGATATGCCTGGGATTATTTCTATGCCCTCAAGTGTTCTTCCTATTCACAGCTCCTTTTGTTTGGGAGAAGCTGCTGATAAATTGCAAACGCTTAAGGGAATGTGGGCTATAAAAGCCTCTCTTCCTCCCCTCCCCAAGAGTAGCTGCTTCATGAATGTAAGTCATGAAATCGAATGATAGGTCAATCCATTAAGGCTCTATTAAGCCCTTCTGTAGAACAAAGCTAACCTGTGCCGTCCTCATAAATATTGCTATTTTGAGAAGCCCTAATTTTAATTAAATCTCTTTACCTGCTCAGGAGAGAAATCTATTTAGAACTCAAATGGCAGCTCTTGTGAGCAGGGCTTGGCTTTGACTGTGCTGTGGCAGAGTGGTAAATGTGGAAATTCTCTTGTTAAAGGCAATTACATCCTACACATAATACACAATCCCATCCTCTACAGCTGAGCCTGCGAAGGGCAAATTATTCCAAGTGAGCTCTGCAATACGGAGAGAAAAAGTTGGATTTGGGGCAAAATGATGCATGGGAAAATTACAGCTATTTGACTCCACGTCTTCCCTGAAAACCACAGCCAGGATCAGCGTGGCGGCCACGGGTGAAGGCTGCGCTCCGGGAGGACGCTGCTCCTGCTCGCTGTGCCATGCCGTGGGTGATGGGGGGACACAGGGCAGTGCGGGGGGACCAGCCCTCCCAGTGCCGAGCCTGCGGAGCAGCAGCTGGGCAAGGGCCCAGCTCCACCGGCTCCGTTATTTCCCAGCCTGGGCACTGCTTGTACCATATGTTATCACTGCCTGAACAGCGAATTATCGTGTCTAATTTCTCTGGATTTCAAAACAGCTCTGGAGGAACAGCAGGCTGTGGGAGGAGATGCTGCAGGTGCAGGACGGGACGGCAGCGCAGCTCCCACACCCCAAGACACCCACCCCGCCCTGACCCCCTGGGCGCTCGTGGCTGCCAGACTCACCTGCTCACAGGGACATGTCCACAGCAAACCTGAGTGGAACCGGCAGATCCTTCAGACCGGCCCTGACCCCAGCCCCTGGGACTGGGAGTGGGTCCCCACTGCCTGCAGCAGGTCTGTGCTCCCACTTAACCCATTGACCCAGCGGTGGAGCTGCTGGAGCAGGCTGGCTCCTCGGCAGCGATGACACACAGCTGTGCCAAACCCCCCACGAGCACAAACTACAAAAACAGTGTCTGTAGGGTGCAGAGCACAGCTCAC
>NW_009702653.1:0-16048 GCF_000703405.1 Apaloderma vittatum
CTGGCGGTTTGTTTGCAGAGACGGCCCTGGAAGGAGGAGAAATGCAAGAGGAGGGAGAGTGAGAGGGGTAAGGAGCTCCCGGAGCTGCGTGAGTGACCCCCGCCCTTCACCCCGAGGGCTCCCTCCGACCGCCCTGGGGTGGGAGTAGGGAGACACGGGGAACGGGATGGGATGGGATGGGCCGCAGGTCTCGGTGTTGAGGGGCTTGAGCTCCGGGTTGCGGGAGAAGGGCTTGACTGCCTGGAAGTAGCTGGGGCGCAGGGTCCCTCCCCTGCCAGGCACCTGTTCCGCCAGAGGCTCAGGCAGTCGGGGTGGAGGCTACGCATGTGTCGGGGCATGGCACCAAAGTTATTCGAGCTCTGGTGTGTGGGTTTAGGGTTATTTGGGGCTTTGTCCGGCACGTTTGGGCTATTCCCGATGCGCATCCAGATGTGCTCATTCTAAAGATGTAGCAGTGCTCGCTTGATTTTTTTTGGTGCTTATGAGCTTCGCGGAGACATTTTTGCATTTGACCTAACAGCCTGTGTGGCCTTCAGCATCCTTAGTATTTTGCAGCAACTAAGCCTAAAAGCTCCTTGTTTTTCAACAAAGATCTTGGGCAGGCATAAAACGACAATGTAAATCATTCTTAAGTGTCACATTCAGGGCTTTTTGTCAGCCGAAAGCTCCACACCGAGTAGAAAATAAAAGCTAGGTATCTGCAGAATAAAGAAAACCACATTAAAAGTCAACCTCTAAATACCTGCATATCCAACCTTGATTGTGCCTTCCAGAAACGCAGCCTCTACCTCACCGTATACTTGCACGTGCTTTTATCTGTCTGTTTATGATTAAAGTGATGACCTGCAAAGAAGTATAAGTCCAGCACGTTAAGTGTGTGATTCTGTGAAGTACTCTGAGATCTAAACTCCAGATTCCTTGTCCCTTGTGAGTTTGCTGGTTCACTCGGTTGTTTATTTGGTGTGTAAACATTTGTGGTCTGTACATAGAAGGTGTTTTTGGTTTATATCAGGAGAGTACATTGACATCTGTCTGATACTAGACTGGTGAATAGGAAGAAGGTCCCATCTCTGGCCTGTTTGTGGAAGCTGGGATGATGAAGGCACTGCAGTGGGAACGTGCTGTGGTACAGGGTTGAAGCTCCAGCCCATGTCTGGTAGTTATAGAGCAATTGGAAGGGTTACGTGCAGAGTTCTGGTAAAGTAAGTGTGAGCAGCGTTAAAGTGGGGGCTGCAAATAGGGGTGCATGTTTTCAAACTATCCTTTAGCCTAAAAGCGGGGTAGGGGAGGGATAGCCGGGGGTGCTAGGGCAGTGGTTTGGTGAAAGAATCTTATCTTTGTTTTCTCGCTTTGGAAGACTGGCTTGCTAGCGGGATTGCATGAAAGCTTCAACTCTTACACCGTTTCTCCTTTTCCTTCACATTCTTATGACTTCATCACACTTCAGCCTTTCAAGCAAAAAGTTTTGAGGCCTGATTTCTGCTCAAGCGTGAAGATTTTTGGATGGGGAGGTGGATTCGATGAGGGTTTAACAAAAGCAGCGTAGTCATCTCTTGAGAATCAAGAGGAGCCTTATTTTGACTTGCACACTTTGTAAACTGAGCAAACAAAAGTGTGATGCCCTCTGAAGTCCTGGTAGGGGACTAGATGGAGACAGGCAGCCACCGAGTGCCCTGACCTGTGCTAGTCTGGATTTTAGAATTGGAAATGGAGTTGCCTTTCATTCCTTGTACTCTTTAAATAAGAAAACTTGTTGGATTTTTTTGTTTAAATTGACACCTTTCTGTTTAACTCATGAAGTTTGCAGTTGAATCCGAGGGAATCTTGGACAATTACAAAGTTTATTTGGAAAATCCGCCTGATTATTGTATGAAACTTTATGTTTTTATAGAATCAGGTTCACTTTGATGCTTTTGATGTGGAAACTAAGCAAATAAGGGCTTAATTACTTTAAAACAACAACCAAACAAACAGCCCCCCTGCAAAACTTCCAAATTCAAACTTGACATTCCAAAGAAAAAAACGTTCTTAATTGAGGTTGTGCTCAATTGTCAAGAATGGGTTATCTCTTCACGTGTGCCTGTCTTGTGGAAGAAAAAGAAGTCACGTAATTAAGCATTACATACATATATAGGGCCTTGCTGTGGGCAGTATGCTTAATAATTAATTTGGCTCAAAAAGAAAGTGAGGAAGAAAGGTAAGAGTCTTACCCTGTCAGGTTCTGATTGAATCGCAGCAAGGTAGATCCAGAGTAATTCAGTCAGGCAGTCTGACTGCATGTCACCAATGCAAGATAAATAATTCATCCTTAAGTGTGATTATTGGTTGATTTGTAGTGAGTGAGTGAGGCAGGAATACTTGGCTTTGCTGTTGCGTGAGCAATTCATAAAAACAAAATTATCAGGTAATTTGGTTCATTTAAATACTGCTTCTCTACATAGAGGAAAATTGTCTTTGCATTTTGGCTTGCACACAGCAATTCCACATGTATTTATTCTGCCCTAATATACTTCTAGAAAGTAAGTGTTTCATGCTACTTGGGGCTTGCTCCTCAGCTTATCTGATGCTTGAAATAGACCCTTCAGATACAATATTTACTCATCAATTAGACTACTGCCACATCATAACAGGAGTAGGAGCGGGACAATTTGCTGCATGAGAAGCCTACAGTGCTTGCTTTCTCTAAGCAACTTGCTCTGCCAGGTGTTCTCGGAGCATAGTTTTTATCGTGTATTTTTACCTACTAGTTTTGCCGTATTTGTTGAAGAGTAGGTTGTATCTTCTGCTTCAGGAAATACTCTTTTGTTAATTTCTTTAGTTTTTGAGTAGTGTTTTTGTGAGTGTAGCAAACTTTTCTGCTAATGCTATTGCACAGAGGAATGTGAGGATTAGAATGGAAAGAGCTTCTTCAACCAGGTGTTCCTAAAGAGGTTACACCTCTGTCTTCAGAGGGTTATTTTTTGTTGTCTACCTCGTTGGTTCTCTGACTGCTTGGAGAGTTGAGTTGGCATAGCAGGCACTTGGCTGAGGACAGAGTCCTGCAGAATCTTGTCTCAAAGACGAGAATGAAAATGGGCAGTAGAGAGCTGTGACGTGATCTCACTTGGAAGTAGGGTGGGCAGGTTATTTTCCCGACAGCCTAGTATTATTGGATGAGAGCGGAGGATCTTGTCTGTCAGGAATATTTAGTGATATTTCTGGGTTTCTTTTGAGAGTGGGGCTGGGGTGGTCAGAGCAGTGGGCAGGAGGAAGTTAGGAGCCCTGAGTTTGACTTCTTGGTCTGCTGTGGCTGTCTGTTATCTTGGGCAAGTCTGTTTCCCTCTCTCTGCCTGTCTTTCTTCCTGTGTAACATAATGCTAATTCCCCTTGCTGCATCTGGGTCCTTAGTGTTGAGCTGGGGTGGAGGGACAGGTGTGATCCAAAATTTTCACTGCTTGTGGGGTCAGACTGTCCATGACAGTGAAAAATGGAGTTCAGCTGTATTTGCCTGGTTGCAGATGCACAGACTTCATCATTAATGCCATGTACTTGGGTGGATGATAATTGGGGAATTTTGGAGGTGTTCTGGGTTTGTAGTCAGTGGTTTGGTGTTTGGTTTTTTCTTTTTTTTTTTTTTGCATGGAGGACTATTGGGCAAAAGACGTTTGAGACTGACCCAAGCCTGTGGGAATAGCTGACACCTTCTTGCCCTGAAAATAATTTTTGGATTTGGGCAGATAGCTCAAAAGCGGGGCAAAGTTGCTCAATAAGACAGGGGAGATTAAGGGACTGTCACAGTATTAGACTGAGTCAGTTCCATGCTGAAATCTCTTTGGGTTTAATGTTCTTTTTGTGTATGTGTGTCTGTCTGTCTGTCTGTCTTCTTTCTCCTCCATTCCTCTTCCCTTCCCCCTTCCTCTTCCCACCTGTGCCCAGCTAGGATGGAAGAATCTCATTTCAACTCCTCCCCGTACTTCTGGCCAGCAGTGCCCACCGTCTCGGGACAGGTAAGATCTTTTCCTTCCAACCTATTACACTGGTCTCCCTTCCCGTTACAAGCTCGTGCACAACAGGTGTTTCTGTTGCATGTCTTGCTCAGCCAACTGCTGGGAGAAGCTGTGCCAGGGTATTCTAAAAGCTGTTCTTGCCACCTGTTTAGATCGAGAACACCATGTTTATTAACAAGATGAAGGAGCAGCTACTGCCCACAGAGAAGGGCTGCAGCCTGGCTCCCCCCCACTACCCTGCCTTGCTGACAGTACCCACCTCTGTGGCCCTGCCCACTGGTATCTCCATGGACTCGGACACCAAGCCGGAGCAGCTGACACCACACAGCCAAGCTCCCGTGACTCAGAACATCACCGTAGTACCAGTGCAATCTGCTGGGCTCATGACAGCAGGTAGGGGACCCCAAAGACTTCGGCAGCGTACGAGGGAGGCTCTGGGGTGGCGGGACAGAGGGTCGTGGGGAGTCCTTTTGGGGCTGTAGTTTATTCCTAGCATTACTGATGGCTGCCTTGGTATGGTTTCCCTGTGAATCTCGAGGCACTCCATATGTCTGCCCTTGCTGTGGAAGTTTGACTTCCAGCAGCGGAGACTGGGAACGTGTTGGGGAGAGCAAGCTACTCTTCTGTTTGTGTTGTAGGCAGAAGTGGGAGTGTGAAGCTCGCTTCTGTGGGATAAGGAGGTTGGGTGTGAGTAGAGATGCGATAACTGACTTCCTCCATCTTTGTTTGCAGGTCCTGGTCTGGTGATAACTTCCCCGTCAGGTTCCCTGGTGACCACAGCCGCCTCTGCCCAAACCTTTCCCATCTCAGCCCCCATGATTGTCTCTGCGCTACCCCAGGCAACCCTCCAGGTGGTTCCTGACCTGTCCAAGAAAGGGACAACCACCCTCTCCGAAGGTGGTGGGGGTGGCGGGGGTGGGGGAGTTGCCCCCAAAGCACCCCGGGGCCGGAAGAAGAAACGATTGCAGGAGTCGGGGCTGCCAGAGATGAGTGACCCCTTTGTGCTGTCAAACGAGGATGATGAGGACCAGCACAAGGATGGCAAGACATACAGGTGAGGAGCAGTGTTAAACCTTGACTCTAACTTTGCATGCGGGTGGGGGGTGTATTTAACCTTTCAGGGGGTTGCATGGGGAAGAAGAGATCTCTGCCTTTTTGCTGAGGAGTCTCTGAGTAGACAGTCTTTCAGCTACAGAATTAGTTGAGTTTTCTCTCTGATCACGAGTGTTTACAAGCTCATGGGTTGACCCAAAACTAGGGATCTTCTTAGTGGACAGCTTTGATTTCCTGAATGTACAGATGTTAATGTTACTAGGTTAGTTAATGACCAGGATTTACGGAGGCTAAACTGTATCCTTGTTGCCACAGCTGGGTGGTATGGCAGCTGTACTGCAGCCGAGAGCCCTAGTGTACCTACCTGGGTGCTCCTGAATTGGGACTCCAGTCTGTCCAGTGTAAAGACTACAAACTGGAGGCACACGGAACAGGAAGTGTGGCTTTTGGATCTGCTTCTGTGTTCATTGTCCCTTGTGATGTCCTCCTATTTTAGTGTTCCAAACAAACAGGAAAAAAAAAAGTATTTCTGAATTAGGTATAAGGGTGTTTCTGAGCCCTGAGGGTATCAGGTAAGAGGGAGGATTGTTCTGAGGCCAGAGGTTGGGTTTCTGAGCTTGGAGGGATGTGGCTTGAATTTATGACTGAGTGGTCAGAAAGGGAGGGATTAACTAGGAAGGAATATGTAAACCAGAGGATGAGGAGCCTGGGAGTTTTAGAGGAGGTGGGAAGCAGGCAGAGCAGTCACATGCAGGCGAGGAAATCTGATGGTCTGTTTGAGCTGAGAAGCAGGAGCACGTATTGACGTGACGGGTGCTTCTGAGGGATGATTAAGATTAAGAAGTGGCAAAGGAGTAGCCAGATGGAAACGGAAAGAGTAGGTGGTCGCTAGCTCTTCTCACTTCCCTACTATGTGCCCAGTATTCTGGCTCAAACAATTTCCCTTTTACCATCCTAGACCATCCTTTTTTTGGCACAGATTTAGTTATGTCTCTGGAATTAAACCGTAAGAATATGAAGACATCTCTACAGCATCAGTGCATCCACCCCAAACACTGTTTCTTTTTTAACTATAGCATTTTAAAGATGTTTACATTTTTAAATCAATACAGTTAAATGAGTACAAACACAGAGCTTGGATCAGCCTTTTTATTCTCTTACCCAATGTCTCAATTCTTCCACTTTGAAAATATAATCAGCGTATGGTGAAGAGGGGTGGGAGTGTTAGGTAGCTTGCTATTTGTAATCCCACCATTTATTTTGGGCCTTAGCCACAATTCCACACTAGTCAAGCTGCTTACAGTCTGGGTTGCTAATTAGGTTGTTAAATATGTATTTACAGGGGACACAATTGGCAGTGAACACTAGAATTAAAGCTGAACCAAGGCTTTAATTATAGCTCCTTGTTTACTTGTAAGTTTGGAAAAAAATGCCCAAGACCAGGTGGAGTGACTCAGCAGAAACTTTATGAACACGCAGAGTATGTGTATCAGCTCATGAAAAAGACTTTGCAGGGGAAAAACACAAGAGTTTATATGTAGGAACATGTAATCAGGAAGATTTCCTGTCTTCCAAGTGTGGTACCTCTGCCTCTTCCTCCACCTGCCATCCCAAGCAGGCCGTCGTCCGAGCAGTGCTGAGGTTTGAGATAGCTGCCTGTGGCTGGGCGGTTGGAACTAAGTGATCTTTAAGGTCTCTTCCAATCCAAACTGTTCTTTGATCATTCTACAAATTGAGCTTTACTGAAGACCACCAGGGAATATGTCTTTGCTCCTTGGGATCTCCTCTTTAGCTACTGCTTTCAGTGTGCGAGTTTGGAACTAAACGTCATTGTTGAAAAAAATAAAGGAATAGCTCTCTTGGAGCTGTGGGAGAGAAAACTTTTGTGAAATACAATGAAATTGTTTCTCCATAATATGCATATGAATAGACCTGTGAGTTAGAACTTTGAGGACTCCTAGGTTCCTTCTGTCTTCTAGAGGATGATTTGAGTAGTTCCCTTTACTACAGCATGCAGACATATCCTAGCTAAATTAAGACCGTGGGTGAGGTTCATCTACTCCTGCTCCCTTCTCAGGCTGGAGGAGGAGTTGCTTGTGATATTCATATGTCTACATTTTTATTTCACTGATTCTTATGATGATGCATGGAGGACAATCTAGTCAGGTGCCTGAAAGGAGTTGCACTATTTTGATCAATATGAGTTTTTTTGTTATACTCAATTCTTAAAGCCTGGGATTATTTCATTGTATTTTGTTGTGTGTTTTAAGCTTCTTTTTGAGCTCTGCAAGCTCTCTTGTGTTGAGTGCCTGGGCAGATGGCTAATTTCTGTAATTCCTGACTCCTGGTCTGTTGGTGAAGACAGAGTAAGGTCTTGAATGGGCAGCACAGCCAGGCAGGCTTGGAAGGGATTGGAACACAAAGGTGATACACGTACTGAATGTAGAGATTCCTGCTCCAGCAAATGGAGGCTGTTTTGTTGCAGTATCATCTAGAAGTGAAATGGTAGTCTGCTGTGAAAGTGGTGAAAGAGTCTTTGTGATTAGGCTTTTCTTTGTATGAAAAGGTATGAGGCTTTTGCTAATGATAGTGTTGCTTGCAGATCTTGGACATCTAGGTTTAGGATTAGTTTGGCAGAGCCCTTGGTGCTGCTAGGAGAATGCTTACACCTGCAGGGGACAGCATCTCACCCAGTCTCTGTGACGCATTTTCCTTCGTGAGTAATGTCACTTCAGTTTTATCTGGATTCATTGTCAACTTTTTGTTAATCTTGCCTGACATCTTTGTAGAATTTACTTTTTCTCTCGAAAATGAGATCAGCATCAAGAGTCTTTCTACTAAGATGCTGGCAGTGTGAAGTACACGGCTGCTTCTCAGTACTTTAAAAGGTCCTGAGGAAGGGAGAGTGAGCGCAGGTCCTGGTGACAGTAGAGTTGTTTCTGGGTACTGTTCTGGTTCCTGTACCTGTGCGCTTCTAGACATTTGTGGTTTGATGTGGTGGATGGGCAAGGCTGATGAAGTGGCTCAGCCTCTCTGGGCCATCAGTTCTCTCCCTCTGATAAACAGTTCTCCAAATATTTTCTTCTTTGCAAGAGGAAGAGAGCTTCTCTACAGGTGTTGCTTGGTTCTGGTATTAAGTTTGTAAATGCTACGACAAATTCCAGTTTATAGTCTGGAATGTTTTTGTGAGCTGTGCTTTCAAGCATTAGATACCAACAGAAAGGTTGTAGGCTTGAGAAGGACCTTGCCATCGTATTGTAGCCAACGAGCTCTCTTTTCCCCACTGCCAGTTCTGAGCTTCTCTGGTTTTGCTGTGTCATAGGAACAGCAGGGGCTTTGGGTTTAGAAGACAGTAAGCAGCTGAGGGACATAGGAAGCTTCTAAGCTGAGTCCAGGATGCAAAAGTGTACAGCCTTAGAAGGTGTAGCAAGAAGTGGAGTTGAGCTGTAGGAGATGAAGAAGCTGGATGGAGGCCCCCTTTAGTGAGGAAATGAGGTACACAAGGGGAGCCAGTGGTTTGAATACAGCAGGCGAGTGTGTTCTCAGACATGTCTCATTTTAAAACTTTGGGTTTTTTTCTGCCCTGTGTTGGACTTAGCATTGATGTTTGGTGAACTTTCCATGGTTTTGAACAGATTTGAAATCTAGTGGCTATGGTTTTTATAAGCCACTTATCTGTGAAACTATGGTCAAATTTGGCCAAGTCTTAAGGTGGAAAAAGTCTATTAAGCATGCTCCGAGATGCTTTATGGTTTGGTAGTTGAAATATGCGAAGATAATACTGTCTTTGATGTTTCTTGAGGCTTGCATGACTCCAGGCACTGACCAGACTGTCTGTCTTCACAGAAGAGATAAATACACTCTAACCTCTCTCAGTTTCTAAGTAAGGCTGGACTTTGTGTGTACTCTCTCTGCAGTGATAAGCATCTTCTAGTCTAGTGCTCAAGGGCCAAGCATGCTTTTCCTTCAGTCACAACTGCTCCCTTGCTGCTTCAAAAAGGAGTCTTTTGTGCCTAGTGTTGACAGTGACCTCCCCCCTCTGATGTGCACAAAGGCAAGGTGGAGAAGATGCTATTTGTTTCAAATGTATGAGGGACAAGAATGAGATAGGAGCAGGGGCTGGAGCTGACTTGTGTCCAGGAAGCCTGGAAACTTGGCAGAGCAGAGATGGGAATTGGAAGGGAGGAGAGAGAAGAGACAGGAGCCTACAAACTAGGGAATGCAGCAGGGGGTGTGATGGGGAGCCTGTTTGCAAGGGAAAGATGGCACAGAGATTAGCTCTGAAGGGCCAGGAATGAAGAGAGGAAGAAAGAGCCAGATCTGCTAGGGGCTGGAAAATGAAGAGATGCCTCGAATTAGCAGCAGAAATGGGCACATCGTGGGATGTAGACAGACAAAGAAAAACGCAGGGAAGAACAGACAAATATTAGGTAATTGAGAGAAGGGAAGAGTGAAGAGCCACTGCAGTAGAGACTAAAGAGGCTGGGACATGTGGGTAGAGAGCTTGGGCTGGGGTCTTGGTGCAGGAGAGAGGGGATTGCAAAGGCTAGAAAGCTAAGGGCAAAGGGGCAACTATGTTTCAAGCGTCAGGCAGAGAGTTCGACCACATTCCCTCCAAAGCCTAGAAAGATTAAACCCAATATTTCTAAATTTTGTTGTGTCTCTGATGTCAGCTCAAGAACATGACCTCCTCTGGCAAAGAGCCTCACCCCCCTCTAAGGCGAGGAAAAGATGACAGGCTACCATTGCTGTTGTTTACCAGCCGAGCTGCAGGGGCAGAGGTCTGTGCAGTGGATCTTAAGATTGCTGATGACCAGCGTGGGTGTCGGTATGATGCCACATGTTGGAATTTCTGTTTGCTTTTTTTAACAAGTAGTTCCGTGAGCAGCGGAACTAATGAAGCCTGGTTTCCAGCGGCTCTCTCCTGTGTGGATTCTCTGATGTCTAATCAAGGGTGAGCTTACTAGCCTTTCCCTCAGCAGGGGGCTCCAAGAGGGTCTCTCTTCTTTCCCCAGCTGCATATTTTTATGAGACTTGTAGTGTCTTTAAGATCCTTACCCCTTTTCCAGATTTGGTTGAAATTGGCTTACGATCTCAAAACTCTTAAGGAGGACAGGTGCACATGCACTTCCATATATACACACGCAGTTTGTAAACATAAGCTTTGCTTCCTATGTGAATGCTGTGCTCGGAGGTTAGAAAATGTCAGAATTAAGACTGAACACATGCCTTGGGGTATAATAAGGTAAAAGCTCGTGGTGTGCTAAGTTCTCTCCCTTCTGCTGAGATGATGTAACTGTGTGTGTGCGTAACTGTGTGTTGTAACTGTGTGTGTCCTCGTAGTGGCAAGCAGAAGGAATTACCAGTAAAGGTTCTGCAGTCACGAGTTTTGATTTTAGCACATGTTACTTGCATGTCAATGGAATGAGTGTGTGCAAAGGAATGAGGGGGCTGTTACGGTTTCAGCTGGCGAGAGAGAACTTAGAAACCGTTGTGTCACACATCTCGTCTGATCACACCTTAATTTGGCTCTATTGAGTCAATGCACGTTGAGACCATCCTTGATTATGTCGTTATATATTGTGTATATGATGGCCTGTCAGAGTCCTGCGTGTTTACTTGGAGTACCAGAAAGGAGTGTTTTATTAAAAAAATATAACAATACAATGACATGGGGTTGCAGAATCAAGAAGAATTGTTTGGGGAGGATATTTGACTGCTAGTCTGAAGAACTGTAGATTATGCTTGCCTGTGTCACAGATATCCTACAGCCATGTGGTTCGGGCCTGCGGATAATCTTGCCTTGAAGCATGTGCAAATACGAGTTAGGTCTAGTCTTCTGTGGATAAGCTTCTGTTGCAGGCTAAAAATGACTACAGTTATGCTGAAATAAATAACCCTTGGTGTTCCCAAAACCGTAATCTGTTCTCAAGTATCACGGAACAGTCCTCTGTTACATGTCAGACCCTGTTTTGCTTGGCAGAAGCATTGCATCTTATAGCTGTAGTGTAGAAATCTGTGGGAGCTGTGATTTGAATGTATGTAAAAGGAGTTTTCCTTGAAAGGAAAAAAAAACAGTAGTCACAGGTATCAGTTTGGCCACTTGGATTTAGTGGGTATGTCTGTCTTACTGTGTTTCACTTGCCTGATTTTTGTTGCTCCCTTCCCTTAAAAAACAAAACAAAACCAGGGAGATAGGCAGGTGCTTGTGGAGCACTCATACTTCTGTGGTGGGTACAACAGATGAGTGATTCTGCTTCAGGAGGTTGCTATTGCATGTGGTCGATGAGGCTTGAGGCTGTACACGGAGCGCTGATGAATAAAAACCCCTGAGCGCTCGCTTGTTAAGTATCTGTCAGTGCAACATAATAAGGATGCAGTTCTGTGGAAACAGTCAATAAGGCTGTATCAGAACGCACCTGCATTGCAGAGCCAAATTACGGTGACATAGATGACCTTAGTTCCGGCGTTTCCAAATTTGCTAGTGCTTTCTCATGGGCCTTTTGTGTTCTCCTAATTTTTGCTTTTGCATGTTGTCACACTACTAGGAAACACCTTACTGTGTTTTATTGGTCTTTTATGCTGATAGTGACCGGTTTCAAAAATCGGTTGGCAAGGTCTTAGACCTGATGTTGTTCGATGATTTGGAGGTCAACAGAAAGTCGTGGCTGATAGTTTACAGATAGAAGCAATGCCAGTGGATAGTCAAAAAAGAAGGAAATAAGGAAGCTTTATGGGGTTGCTAAACTGGAACTATTCAAGCAAAACATATTTTAATGCAGCCCAATGGAAGACTTAGCCTTTTGGGTAACACTGCATGACTTCTCCAGCAGTCAGGGATGGAGACTGAGGTGTTTGGACACAGTGGAAAACAGTATTGGACAGAAGTATCTTGTTGGCTGTGACTGAAAGTCTTTGATCGAAAGATAAGGAATATGGAGAAACAGTATCCTGGAAAGCAGTGACTGTGAAAAAGACTTTTAGGAATTAAGTGATGCCATGTGAGCTCCCAGTGCAAAGCTGTGACTGAAGAGGGAAATGCAACTGTTGAATAAATGCTGGAGTCATTAGAGGAAGTCAGACGACTTGTGAAGCATGCTGAAATACCACAAAATTCTGGGTCTGGTATTTTAAGATCTTTTGGAAAAATGGACAAAATGCAGGAACAAGTCTGAGAATTGGAAAACTGCTTTTTATGGTGAGAGTATTCAAAAACACTTGCTGCCTTGCCAGGAGAATATGCTTTTTCTGTAGTCTTATCAAGCCACCAAGTGACTGAAGGACTGTGGAAATAAGTTGGCTAAGATCTCTGGGTGTAGCAGACAGATTTGATGGTACACATGGCAGTAGTGTGAATTGCTAAATGGAAGCGTAATACTAACTTTTGAATAGGAATTGGTGCTGGGTGTAGGAGTGTGGAAGCAGAGGTACAACTCATATTTCATTTGGTGTCTTCATATGCACTGGCTTTATTTAGGTCTTAGCAAGTTTTCTAGCTATCTCAGATGTTTGTTCTGACTCCTTTCCCCTGCCTCTTACAAAACGTTAGCAAGAGAATGTTTAACTTGAGCTTTTTCTAAAAAAAAAGGGGAATGCAAGGGTTAATTAGCATTACCATGAACTGCACATCCATTATTATGCTATGCTTGCATTAGTTACTTCATTAACTCTGCACTGCAAAGGCAGTAAGTTTCTTTCCTTGCTAAATGAACTGCTGACTCTGACAGCCTAAGCTTGCTCTTATCATCTAGTTTAACTTCACACCTTCCTGATTTCTTTCTTTTTTTTTTTTAGCTTGTGGTCTAACTTGTATTTGTAGTGTAATAGAGGGAGCAAGGGCTCAATTGCTAATCCCAGTAACTGATATTACAAAATTGAATTCTCAAAGTCGTGTAAAAGCTTACATAGTTTTTACGATTGTGATACTGATTAAGCAAGCACTTGATGGAAAAACACTGTTAATCCATGTTAGGGAAATTTTACTATGAGCTGGTATTTCAAATGATATTTTATCTCGTAACAGCATCTGATGAATGAGGCAGAACATTCCATGAAAAGTGGAAAAATATATGGCAGTGTGTGCCACAGAGTTGTAGCCTAGTTGCTATAAGCATCGTTTTGTTTATGACTCATGATGACTTTCATATGGGAGCGGAATTAGAATTGTACATCCACCTTTTACTGGCATTTTGTGATTTTTGAGGGTGTTCCTGTCTAACGTGAATATTCACTGAATGTCTCACTTCAGTTCCCTGCCTATGCCCTATAAAAAGAAAGGATTATAAACAGTGGAAGGGGTTACTTTTGATCTCTGGCATATGGCTGGGTACTAAATTAACTATTTATATGAACCTCTGTGTTATTAAGAATATGTTCTCCTAGGCTGTCTGAATTTGCAGAGCCATAACAGGCGGCTGTAGGGATGTTGTGTTGCACTGTCAGTGGGAGTGCAGCAGTCATTTCTGATACTTGATTTCAAAGAATACAGTAAAAGTAGTGGTAGTTTAGAAACACAATGAGGAGAAAAAATTAAAAAGAGGGAAAAAACCCAGGTTATTTCATACAGTGTTTTATTCGTGCATAGCAAGGAGCACTCCCAACTTTTCCTCTCCCCAGCTGGGAGAATTTCACTGAAGTAGAACACTGAAGTGCTGCTAGTGTCAGATGCGATGTTCTCATTATCCATATAGATTTAACATTTTTTGAATCTGTATTTGCCCACTAGAGGGCTGATTGCATCTTCCCCTTTAATATTTGATGTTGTCTGAGGCAGAATGCGAAGCCCTTAATTAAATGGATCATTTGTTCCCTTGAAAATGCCTGATACTACACAATACGAAATGCTCTGAAATGCAGCTTTCTGCTATATTCTTTTTTTTTTTTTTAAACTCATAAGACTCGTGAATTTGTTCACCCTACATAACATTCTTGCCCTCTTAGGGCTGATGCTAATTAGATGATTGGAAAATGAGTCCTTGCAAGACTTTCTTTTTAAATGTTGTTTGAAAAACAATACTGGAATGCTTATAGCTGCTAAATTCAGACAAGAGGGGTTTTGGAGGGGGAGATGTGTTGCTAACAGTCAGATTTATCTTCCAAGTGCCAGAGACATTTTGAAATACCTTCTTTATAATTTTATTTCGAAAATGGAAAAGGACATTCAGTCTGTTTCTGTTCATTAATTTTAGGGAATTTCTGGCCTGAAGGCAGATACCTGACAAAGCAAATAACTTCTGTACATCCTTTCCTTTACTTATGGAAAATAAAGTAGATGGCTTTATGGCACTGCAGATTTAATGCATGGGACTATTTAGACTTGATGGCATAGTAAAGTTCATGAATTTTTCAGAACAGAACAGGCTATTCGAAGTATAAGGTCATGTGTACAGCACAGAAGAGATTAGTGTTCAGCGTTGTATTTAAACCAGAGCGAAACTTTTGGAAAGGTATTTTTCTCAGAAAGGTAGCTGGATTCTCAAAGTATTGATGGTAGGAGCCCAGTGACTGAGACCATACTACAGTCTCCGAGCATTGTCGCAAAGACACGTTATTCTCATGGTTGGAAAGATCCTATTTCCTCTTGGATTTTTTTAACTTTTGCTCTTGGTTGTTTTTTCTCATTATGCCTTTCTTTGCTCATAAAACAAGCCCCTAGTAATAGATATTTTTATCCCTACGTAGATGTATATGGGTATTGACCAAGCTGTCTTGTAAGCTTTTCTCCAAACCTAGATAGACTGGGCTCAGTGAGCCTTGATTGCGAAGCTGAAATGATGTGCCATCATTCTTTATGTTTGCAGAACTTACCCGAGTTTTTCAATAATCGTTGACTACGTGGACTTCAGAATTTGGCATGCTGTTGCCAGAATAGTCACACCATTCCCGTTTACAAAACTGGTACCTGCTATTCCCCGTTGTTTTGGTTAGCCACGTTAGCACAGCATTGTACTGGGAGCTTGTTCCCAATTGGATGGTTCCTTATTAGAGGACTGATAGTGAGGAATATTGTTCGGTTGAGACGAATGGAAGTAAACATCTGCTGAGAGGGAGTGTGCTAAAAGTCACGCATGGTATTGCTTGTGGTAGCAGGGAACTGGAGTTGGTGCTAGGGCTACTTTTCAAGTTCAGTGTTCCCCTCAAAGTCCTTTGTAAGGTTGTTGCTTTCAAGGATACAATCCTCATCCTGTAAGAACAACTTGATAACAGCGGAATGCACGTGCTGTATTCGAGTCTAACCCTAAATGTTTTGGAAAGTCTGGAACAAACTGCACAAGTTTTGGGAGATAGTTGCATTTATAAACCAAGTATTCTCGCGTTCCTTTTTACTCCTCATGTCTCTAATAGACCTAGGGATAAACAGCCAGATTCCTTGTTTGTTGGTTCCAAAAGGGATTGTTCTGTGTGTGAGGGGGAATTTATGTAAGGATGTATTCAGCTTGCATGTTCTGTTAGGGTTTGCAATTAAAGAGGATTAAGAGAAAGAGGAAGGTAGGAAACGTGGGAGCAACTGTTAGAGATGATAGCGAATGAAAAGAACAGCGATGGAGAAGAAAAAAGGTGTATGGTGGAGTGCTTGCTAGGGTGGCATGGCTTCCAGTTAAATGGCTTAAAATCAAGCTGTGGCTTGGAAGGCCTGTGGAAGTTAAGGTAGGTGCTGGATAAATATCGCCTACATTACATACACTGATCAGACTGCACACTTCATAGAGCTTCTGGCTCCAACATAAATAGTCACAACAGTAGATGTATTGAAGTATCCTCCTGGGAGGAAATGAATATGGGGAAGCACAGGATCATCACTCTGTGGTTTGTAATACCTGCAGAGACCTTTGTCACTGAACAGATTTGTAAACACTTGTAAGACTTGAGGAAATTCCCAGACAAAGCCAGAAGCTGGCCTGGTGTGAAGAGTGAATTAATGTTAGCCAGACTTCTTCTGGGTGGCATTTTTTCCCTCAAGTACAGCCCTGGAAGTTCCGAGTGCAGGTTCAGTTTTGTCTTATTTAATT
>NW_009702653.1:16062-17780 GCF_000703405.1 Apaloderma vittatum
ACATAAGTTTAGAAAAACCTTAACTCTGCCCCTTGGTTGGCACACATTTTATTTAAAAAAAAAAAAAAAAAAGTCCAGTAACTTGGATACAGCTTCTGTCAAATTATCAACCGCAAAGGCTTTTTACCATCTTGAATGGTAAAACAGCGCAGGCTTCTCTTAACAGCCTGGTGTCATGATGGAGGAACAGTTTTTAACAGCAGCATCCATAGCAGATAGATGCCAACTGCTTCTTCCTGTTCAAAGAGTCTGTGTTACCAGATCCGTTTCTGATCATTATGGGAACAGATGGATCCAAACTCCTAGACAAAACATTTTGCATCACATCAGTAAGGCTGGAATGATGAAAGCCCATTAGACCAGTGAAATACCACATTTGATATTCAGTGTATCTTTGTGGGACCCACTAGTAAAGCAGCACTGTTGTGCTGCTCAGCATTTTATAATCTAAATACTCAAGTGTCTTTTCCAAAAATGGGAGCAGAGTTAACTGGGTTTGTCCTGACTGCTTTTGCAGACTTTGCAGTATATGGCATTAACTTTTATTATGAAGATGAACCTTAACCTGGGATTTCCAGGTTTTCAAACCTATTTTTGACTGAAATAAATCATAGATGAAGAAAGTGGGGTTTGTCTGGGAATTATTATTCCTGTCCCCTTCAGATTGCTATTGGAGAATTTCCAAAGTGCCCTGTCTCCCTTATAAGCCTGATAAATTAACCTCGTTGATTCTTCTGAGACCTTTACTTGGCTGGCTGCAAGGTATTGTTTGGTCTCTTCTGCCAGTTCCTAGCTTAAGTTTGTTCCCCTGGGGCCGGAGTATTTGCAGCTGAGCACAGTGTCCCAGGTGCAACCTCCCCAGAACCACACAGCGAGAACATATCCCTTCTTTGCTCAGTGTGGAAGACCCCGTCCAGTTAGAGTTGATGCATGTTGGGGCTTGCCCCCGTGTGACACTTGTCTCTTCCCCTCGCCCCGGTCCCAGGTGCCGGATGTGTTCGCTGACCTTCTACTCCAAGTCGGAGATGCAGATCCACTCCAAGTCCCATACGGAGACAAAGCCACACAAGTGTCCTCACTGCTCCAAGAGCTTCGCCAACAGCTCCTACCTGGCCCAGCACATTCGCATCCACTCAGGGGCCAAGCCCTACACGTGCAGCTACTGCCAGAAGGCCTTCCGCCAGCTCTCCCACCTGCAGCAGCACACACGGTAAGGGCCAGAGGAGGCTGGGGGCCCTCCGCACTGCATGTTGCCGTCATCCCAGCATGCTGTGAGCACTCTCAGTGGGCGACTGCCTGGGGAGACCTTGCCGTTTTCCGCAGGCTGGTCAGGTCTTGCACACGACAAACCGGCAGTAGTGGTATCTGACACGTGAGACTCCTCACTTGCTGTGAGGGGCTGGGCGTGCACGGAGGTTAGCGCTGCTCACCCAAAGGGGCGTCCACAACGGAGTGACGCTTTCTGACAGAAAGGTAGGGCTGGTTGTGTCAGAGCGAGAGTAGGGCGGGCGTAGGAGGACTGTTCCCTGTCTCCCCAGCGTAGTTCTGCCAAATGTCTCAGTCCAGGCTTGCAGCCTCCCTGCTATTTCAGCCATAGGCTTCCCACACACAGCTCTGCCAATGCCCCTCAGTCCAGACTCTATAGTTCCTCTCTCTGGATCCTCCCCCGGTGCAGACAGACCATGGTCTCTTGAATCGAAGGGGAGCACGGTTTGAGA
>NW_009702654.1:0-572 GCF_000703405.1 Apaloderma vittatum
CTAGATCAAACTGCTGAAAGAACCATCCAACGCGGCCTTGAACTGTTCCAGTGGTAGAGCATCCACATTTTCTCTGGGCAACTTATTCCAGTGTCTCTTCACTCTCATCAAAAATAATTTCTTCTTAATATCCAATAGTTCAAAACTTTTACCCCCGTCTTAGGCCCTGGTGAAAACTCTCTCTCCATATTTCTTGTAAGCCTGCTGCAGGTGGGACAATACTTCGTTATGGTAACCCAGGGTAGTTCGCCCCCCGTTATCCAAGCAGGTAGACTCCCAGGCCTGTTTTCTCTCATTATCATGGTAATGCATGATAATTCACTTATGCCCTTACCTGCACTCAGCTTTGCATAGACAGCAACCTGGTAGCCAGCTGTAGATCTCGGAATTCAAACAGGCACCTGCTTTTCAATACCGAGTTTGATAATGGGCAGACCAAGACATTCCATATATACGATATGTTAACTGGCACAAGTTTTATTATGCACCCTTGTTACACTACCCTCCGAGATTCACTCCTAAACGGGACTTCAGTCCGTCGGGTCTGAATTTGGTTAGTATTGGTGTCCCTG
>NW_009702655.1:0-211 GCF_000703405.1 Apaloderma vittatum
AGATGCTTTTTTCGGTCTCTTTTTGAAACTCTGTGTGCATGGTGAAAGACCAGAGTTTTCTCTGCCCTTTTGCAGCGGAGGCAGCAAAACACTTGGTGTTTTACAGCCACCGCAGTGACGGTGATCGCGTTCACCTTGCAGCGCTTCACAGCCCAGACGCTGCCTGAAGGTAAGCCGCCAGGGCGGGAGCTGTGCCTTGTGCGTTTAAAAC
>NW_009702655.1:302-3112 GCF_000703405.1 Apaloderma vittatum
CGTTGGTGTGCACAGAGGTGGCAGGTGCACACGCGTGTGAATGCACGCACACGTGTGAGCTTGCGTGGGTGCTCGCAGACGCGTGTGCGAAGCTTCAGCTTCTCCATATGCGGCGTGTTCACGTGGGGCATCCAGCACAGAGCTTCACGAAGAAAACTAACATGAAGAAAGTTGCCGACTCCGAGCAGGGATTTCTCCAGTGCTCCAAAATACATCTCTGAGAGGAGTGGCAGCATTTCTGTCTTTATTTGCTGCCGAGATGGCCGAGGTCTGTGGCACAAGCCCAGCACACACCAGACCTGTTCCCTGCAGCTGGCTCTTTGAGACAGACACGGGTTCAGTGTCGCAGGACGGCACTTGTGGTTCTCCTGGAACTAGAGCTGAGTGGGTGTGTGCTGGGGGGGGCCTTTCTCATCAGATTTTTAGTGATTGCGATTTTGTTTTGGCATAAAATCTAAAACAACAAGGAGGAGGATCCCTTTAGGAACTCGATGTCAGCAGGCAGAGCAGAGGGGCAGCTCAGCTGGCTTTTGTGGTATATACATAACTCGTGTTGTCACCTCCTGTGACGTGCTCTGTACAGTTTTTGTGAGTTGATAGTGAAGGGAGTTTATTTCCTGTGTTTTTCTGAAATACGTTGTGTGCTGGCTGTTGGTTTTAAGGTGGCAGTGATTTAGTTTGTTTTGTATTTTTTTTCTTTTTCATTTTTAGTGTACTCTTCTGTTTAGAAAATCTTTTAGAAACTTTGGGATCTCTAGGTAGCAAAAACTAAAATCTCCTCCTGCTACACTCCTTTGTCAAAAATGAAGTCTGGAAGCCCAGCATCGGGCATTATTCACTTGTGCTTCCTATGCTGTTCTTTGGGGGTTTTTTCTCTCTTTTTGATCAGCAGCCTGGTGCAGGTGGAACCGTGTTGCTTTACTGGCAGCTTCTTTAAAGCTGGAGGGATTTAATGGTGGTTCAGTGTGAGTTTTTTGGTTTTTCCCAAGCGAGGCGCAGAAGCCTCATGGAGCCCAGGGTTGAGCTGCCGCCGCCGGGGATTGCTCTTGCCTGGCCTCGCCCAGTGGGGCCTCCTGCTCACAGGCCAGGGCAGGCCCGGGAGGGGACCGGGGGTGAGACCGGAGATGGGGATGGTGACTTTCCCTGCAGGAGCGGGACCGAGGGCACCGGAGTCAGCCGAGGGTGTCCAGGAGCGACAAGGCAGCAGCCGAAGGGCCGGTCTCATCCCCTGCCTGGTGGTCAGCGGGATGGAGTCCTGGCTGTCGTCGTGTGCCCCTTAGTTTCTTGTCAGAGAGGTTTGTTATGATTTTTTTTTAAAATTCTTGCCCTTGCAGAATTTTTTTTTAGTCTCTTGACGATACTTGTGCAGAAGCCGTGGGAGATGCTTCCAGGAGGCGGTGTGCTGTGCTTTTCTCTCCGTTTTGCTGTTACAGTGCCTGGGGTAGAAGCACCTGGCCATTCCCAACCAAAGCATGTAATTTACCTTCAAAATTACGGTGGTCAGAAAGTTACCAACTTCAGAAAACAGTAAAATTGCAAAAAGTCCCTTTATTTAATCTCTTTTTCCCTGAGGTCTGAAGTGAGTAGTTTGCATGTTAGTTACATATTTTAGCCCCCATGTGCAAAGTGCAGCTTGCTTCTGAATACCAATCGCGGATTTATGATGTATGTCAGTGATGTAATTTTTCTGTGGCACACACATGTGCAACCTCTGAAGGACAAAAGCTGAAAAATACTTTGCCCCTCATGGAAATGCACGTTTGAAAATCATTCTCCTGTGGACTCAGATAATGAGAAGGGGCACAGGAAAATGTTGCAAGTACTTAGTGAGGTGAGGAAACACAGTTGCATCAAAATCGAAAAATAAAAATAAAAATAAAGCAGCTGTAACTGCTTTCAGCCCCAGTTGCCTTAGCACTGAAGGGGGAAATAAAGGCAGATGGAGAAGGCCTGGCAGCTGCCTGCTCCCACCTGCACTTTGTCGTGGGGTGAACACCAGTTGGCTCACGGCGACTTGGGCCAGAGACTGTTGTCATAGATGCAGAGATACGACCGCTGCCTTTGGAGCTGCAGTGGCTCCTGTCACAAATGAGGCAGGGGGACTTGCTCTAGTAACTGTCTTTAAGCTTGCAAGTTACTTACATCTGTTTAGTTAAAATAAAGCTTACTTAGTTTACTGTCCCACGCTGATCATCACACAGAATGCACCTTCCAAGTCATTCTCTCCCCTGCTTTTTATTTTTGGGGTTTTTTTAAATGCATCAAAGGTTGACTAATCTTGAGTTGCTTTGTGAAGCTAAAAATCTGTAGTGCTTTGAAAGAGCAAACAGGCTCTTTAGGAACTGAATTCTTCCCAAAGGAAAAGTTTTTGTAGTCTTACTTTATTTGTAGTATGCTATGAGATGCTGAAAATTTATTGGCTGTTAAGGATACCTTCACCAAAACTTTATTTCCTTTTTGGAAAATACCTGATTTTGTTTTTCTTCAGTAAAGCTGAGAACCATTTCTTGGTTGATATTCTTATGTCCCCATTCCAATTGGTACCTTGCAGGGAGGACATCTGCTTATAAACCAGACATAAATGAAAAATACGCTGAAAAACACTTGCCAGTAGTTCAGGAACAGTACAGCTGCAAGGACAGCTTTTAATTCCGATGCAGCTCTGCTGTTCCTCTGAGCACGTCGGCACGGGAAGGAGACAGGACGCCTTCCCCACGCGAGTGAGTTACGTGGGGTTGGCGGAGCACAGGGCTGCCCGTGGGGATGACCCCTGTCCCCACCCGGAGTGTGACGCGGAGGTTGAACACGGC
>NW_009702655.1:3184-21084 GCF_000703405.1 Apaloderma vittatum
GCACGCCCTGGTGTGTAGCTCGTGTTGTCTGAGGGCACCCCTGCGGGTTCTGGCAGTGGGTTTGCCGCGGGGGGCTGTGCGGCGAGCGGGACAGGGTGGCTGGTGTGAGCTGCGGCAGCACCGAACGTCACTGTCACCCGGATGAGAATTCCCTTTCTGCCATCTCCTGCTGGGACTGACCACAGCGGGATACTCAGAAGTTTCCAGGATGGGAAATAACTAAGATCCAAGTGGCGTCCTGTTTTAGAGGAAACGGATAGCTGGTTTATGTCTGCCTATGATGTTTTATTTTTAAACAATGTACTTACTGTTGGTGAGGAAAACATGAAAATAGCAGTGAATTCAAGGGTAAAGAGAAGAATAAACCTGTTCTTTGAGTCTGTAATGGGAAATTTAGACAGTCAACAGGTTCTTTTCAATTTGTTTTCCAAAATTTATCATTTTAATTTTGAAGTTTATTAATAAAATGAAATACCCTGTAAGATGTAATTCTGTATGGAGAGAATGAAAAATCAGAGTCTGTTCAAACAATTCTCATCAAGGAAAAGAAAAAAGAACAGGAGGAGAAAGGAAGAGAAATAAAAATCATTAGCAGACTGTCTGCACCAGCCCCCACACTTAATATTCTGAGTTTTAATTATTGACCAATGCCACTGTGGTTCAGTGAGCAAAAATTACGACAAGTGAGCTGAGCATAAATATTACCATTGCTTAGGTTTGAAAACTGTTGACTAGTGACCTGGTTAATCAAATCAGTACACAGGTGACAGTGATGAACCTCCATATTCAACTGGGTAGTACATACGCTTGTTTAAAAAAAAAAAATCAATAAATCACCAAAAAAACATATTTTTTCAGCTTTTTGCTCTAAGCAGTGAAATACACTTTTTTGTGATAAAATATGTTTAATCCTCTGTTTTCTAGTATATTTTGTAAGTAGTGTACGAAGTGCAGCAATAAAGTATGATGATTTCAGTGGCTTTTTGTGTGTTACCACAGAAAGTAAAATCACCACTGTGGCTCTTCACAGAGCGATCCGTGCAGGGCGCGTCATGTCACAGAGGGGAGAAGGGTGGTGCAAAGTGATCCGGGGGCAATACGTATGAAACCATCACTGGTTTAAGGATATGCTTTTAATTCAGAAGTTAGGGTTGTTTTTCTCTTCTAAAACTGAGAGGGGAGTGGTCTGAAAGAGACATCAGGAAAAAGGGGGGAACAGCTCACCTTACAGACCACCAGAAGGACATGGTGCGTGCTCATTTACATTTTGGCGTTTAGTTTTCTGAAGACCTTTTTTTTATAAAAAAAAACCCCATGTAGTTAATAGAGCAATTTCTCTAACATTTATATGAAAGGTAGTATATACATAGAGCTTAAAAATAAGCTTTCATTATGTCTTTCCTGAAACAGTTTTTCCACATGTATGGATTTCAGCTCTGTACACGCAGATTTTATTTAGCAAAACTTGTCCCCGTGTTTTTATTTACAGCAAAATCCTTACATTTGTGCATATATAGCACCTCTAATTACACAAGTGTTAGCTAAAACATTATTGTGGTGTAGTATCTGTAAAGAGATACATATTGGTTATTTCTGAAATTTAAATGTGCAATAGCTGATAGCAACTGCAAAGAAACTGCAAAACCCATGGTAGCGCTAAGTTGTTGCTGGCAGAGACTGCTAATAAAATATTAACACTCGTCAGTTCAGCTGCTTTCTGTCCGGGACCCCACTATCAATGGCTGAAACGCACCAGAAAACCAGATGAAGTGAATTTGCAAAATAATAAGCTTCTTGCATTTAAATAATCTTCTTAAACCAGCAAAAATGGAGAAATATGATTTCCAATTTTGTTTCATTCTCCTTTTTCTGAGGCGGAAAGATGAGATGAGTGTACGTTAGGAAATGGTGTCACAGGGCGGGTGTGGGAATACAGCTGTGGGTCGGGGTGACTCACGGCTGGAACAGCCACATTGTAGATATTTTCACCTTTGACACTCCTTTTAAGCTGTTTTTGACACTGTACGAGATGGTTACCTTGTAAAAGCTTTACAGAAATGACAATGTGACTGCATGGCAACTACTAACGCATAGCTCCTAAAGTAACAATTACTGTTTCTTCTTTGGTTTAACTTCCTCTTTTTTGAGAGAGAGATATTCCTCAAAATATACTGTGACCTTTTAAAAACTATAAATAGGTGGGAAGGAAGCAGAAAAAAATCCTCGTTTGACTGCAAGTTTTTAAAAACATGGCAATGGTGACTCCTGTCTTTAACAGATGATTCTCACTTGTATTTGGTAGCAGGTATTATGTTAATAATTCACATATATTTTGGCACGACTTTTTCTGGAAGCTGAAAAGCGATGGGATTTCTCATTACTGTACTGGAATAAATGTATTTTTGCAATCTTTTTAGTTCAATAACAAGATTTACCTTTGGAAAAGCTGTTTCGTGTTTATGTATGGTTTCAGGATAACTATTTTCTTCATTTTGGTATGCAGTGTTTTATCCTTGTGTTTGAAGAAAAAATGATAATCTGAGGGAAGGAATAAAAGTCGTTGTTGAGCTTTGCAAGCAGCTTGATTTTTCCTGAAGGTTTCTGCGCCTTGCTTTTAGCAGTAGCGGATGTGCCACATCCCAGTGTTTAAGGCCCAGTGTCACTGCCACATGAGAGATTATAAGTCAGGGGCACGTTTAGGTGATGGAGAGGATTCTCCTTCGGGACCAGACAGTCAGGCTGGCTGCGGGGCAGCGTGCTACAAGCGCCCCTAGGGCTGAGCTCCTGCCATGGCTCACATTCTCAGTCGCAGTTTGCTGGACACTTACAACGTGTTCCCTCCTCTCTCTGATATTGCTTTTTAAAGCGAGATTACTGTTGCCGTAGCACGTTTTGGAAGGTTGGTGTTTTAACCAGTTCGTTGGTTGGGTTCTCAACGCTTCAGTCGCTGATCGTCACCTTTCCTGCGAAAGGCCGAGGCTGCTTTAAAGAGAGCTCGGGGTCAGTTGTGTCGTGTGCGGCAAGAGGTGCAAAACCTTCACCGTCCTCCCTTAGCATCTAGCTTGTGTGCTTCCTCGTGTAGTGAGTGCCAACGCGTTGGTAACGGGCTTGCTTAGTTGAGTTGCTTTCCACTGGTGAAGGATTCTGTGGGCCAGTGTGGACGGGCGCACTGTGCTGAGTGTTACGCAAACAGGATCTTTCCTCAGGGTTCTCCTCAGCTAGCATCGGGTCCTCTAAGCAGCGTGCTCTTTGGTTGCCGAAGCTCAGTGGATAACTTTTTCCTGAATACAGCTTTCCAACAAATACTTTGTGCAGCTGTCCTATTTTAATTGTATTTCTCTAGACATGAGTCTAAGATTGGACTGTCTGATTGTAACAAGATGCGCCTTCTTCATTGTGCACTATGGCTTGGTCAAGTAGAAACAGCAGTATGGGTGAAGGGATTGCTGTCTGGCAGGCAGAGCAGGATGTGGTCAGGCTTGTTGCCCCATCCCGACTGTGGAACACTTATTTTTGATCTTAACAGAGGCAAAACATTGCTAACAGTTTCTCTAGGGTGCGCTTTTTTTTTTCTCTACTTTTTCTGATTAAAAATATCTTCACCTCTTCCAAGTTCCACCAGTGAGTTATGATATTATCCAAAGTTCAGAAATGACCTCTAGTTGTCTTGCCAAAAGCTCTTTATTTCCATCTTTGAGAGTTCAAATTACTCGCCTTGCTCCTTTTGCCTCCCTGACCCTGAAGTAATCCCTCTGTATAGTTTCATATAATGAGGAACTCATCTTTGGAATTACGCAGATGACATTTTTGATGGCACCTGTGATAGTTTGAAAGATTCAGTCAAATTGTTATTTAATTGGGATACTGTCAGTGTTATATTTTTAAATTATTCATGCGTTTTGAAAACCATGATGAGGGCCGGAAAGCAACCAGCTGTATAGTGGTCTCAAGGTGTATGTTTGTTACCACACCAAGAAGAGAAGAAAGGAGACCAACTATTAAATGCCATTTTGCGTATAGGTTATCTTCTGCGGCTTAGGAATGAGAATCTTCTGAATTGTATGAATTTATGAGGTGGTATCAAGTGTCTTAGTGTTGACACTAGTGTTGCATTTCATCTTAGTTCCTGATGTTTGCTGAGTGGCATTTCTGTCTAGCCCGTCAGCTCAGTGTTAGTCAGTGCTGGTGGCTTTCGTATTGCGTGGGATCTAAGGAGATGCCACCACTGCCCAACTAATTCTGAACTCTGGTCCCCTTTCCTTCTGGAGGACAAGGTGGGAGGTGGGAACGGAGCGGTAGGTGGTGTCGGGGTGGGAGACAGAAGCTCAGGCTGAGGTCCGTGTGTGGTGGCAGCCGAGTCGAGTTTTCTTCACTGCCCTGTCTTTTCCAGTCCCTCATGCGACAGGCCACTAGAGTGAGCAAGGACAAAGGCAGAAGAGAACCAGCACCACGAGCAAGGCTTTTCTTCATCTTCTTGGGAGGGCCTCTGCTGACCAGATGCAAGCAGGCAGTGTGAAGGCTAGTTGCAGAAGTAGTAACGTCAGATGGGAAGGAGAAGATCCTGCTGCAGCTCCAAGGCTGGAGTTGTCTAGGAATGGCAGTCCACGGAATTTGAAGGTTTTATGCAAGCAGTACCTTTTCATACCCATGTGAGCAGGGGATTGTTGTGTGCAATTACGCTCATCAGTTTTGCATTAGGTAAAAGATAAGGTAACCAAACCATCAGAGAAGTCACGTACTGCAGGATGTGTCAGTAACCAAGACCGGCTGCCTCTGAAGTCAGCTCTGTCCCTGCGGAATTTAGGAGCTCTGGCAGAGGTCTACCAGATGTCCCAGAGCTAAGCTGGTGCCTCTGCACCCTGCTCTCCCCTGAGCCCTGGGTTTGGGATGCCCAGCCTGAGTGAAGCCTGGCAGTGGGAGTTCCGGCAGCTGGCTGTGTCTGACCACACTTCCGATGGGGTTAATTCCTGGCCAAGGGAAGGTGGTCAGTGCTAAATGGGAGCTAGCTTGTGCTTGGACGTGGGTTTCCAAACGGCCTCTAGCAGTTGTCATCCAGCAGCAGCAGTTGCTGCCTGTTCTGTGTGAGGATCTCCTCCGTGGGGCTTGGACAAGGAGCATGTGGCTGCTTCCAGCCAGAGTTCTTCCCCAGCTGGTGGGTGAGAGGAGCAACCATGGCTTGAAGTGGAACCTTGATGATCTTCACTGTTAACAGGTTTACTCTGGGGATTTTTGGTGTTTAGGGTGCGTTGCCTATGTGGGTTGCTAATGTGTTGTGCTTAAGAATGAAAGTGGGAGGAATATGAAGAAGCTAAATTTAATACCTTTGTAGAATTATAAATGGGAGTTTCCTGCCAAGAGCCATTCGTTGTTTGATCAGGTATGTGAAGAGGTCAGCTCAAGAAGTTGTGGGCTGGACATGTGAATCTGAGCTCAAATTTTGAACACAAGGTGCCTTCAATATATCAAGCTTCTTGCATTTGTTTATATTTGGAAAAAACAAAATCCGAATCAATAACCTCTCACATCTTATAAAGGAAGAGCATTTGGCTGGGACCTCTTCTTATTAAATGGACGTGATTCTGCAGCTTAGGAAATCCCTGCAGGGCAGGTGGGGTTTTAAGGGTCCAAGACTGTAGTTCTGGGAAGCTTGGGGATTGTGTTATGCCTGTTCCCAGCCAGGAGGCTGCTGGGGAAGCCCAGACCAGAAGAGGAGGTGTCTGGCTGGAGGGGTCGCTGAGGGTTTGGGCAAAAATTCCTTGTCTCCGACTGAAGTGAGTTTTTGGTGGTTGCTCAGGCTGGTGATCATGATGCTCAAGAAAGTTAATTTCCTTACTGAATAACAAAGCTTCCTAGATACCTAGCACACAGAGCTAAATACACCAGTTCTATTGTTTAAATAGAAAAACAATACTAAACTTTGAAAAGCTTTTAAAGGTAAGTAGATTGTCTATGATAAGCCATCTTTACTGACAGACATTCTAAAGGCCAAACCTTATTTCTGGCACTCATTTACCCTTTACTGTGAGTTCATGTGACAGTCTGTGCACAAGCCCCATTTACGCTGCAGTCCCAGTACTACTCATTTGTTGTTTGACGGTGGTGCTCCCCCTATCCTGTCGGTTTTTTGACAGGACCAAAGGTGAACTCTTGATCCTGCAGCCGCTCTCGAGGTGGGGAGGCTGTTCTCCTCCAAGGACATCCCAGGCGAGCACTGCTGTTGCCATAGCTAGAGCCTAAAACAGGATGATTTTTATTATTGTGTTAGCGAGTGTAATTTTTTAGTTGTTCACTTACATGCAGTACCTAGTGAGTTGAGTGTTCCTCGAGTTCCGCTGTTTTGGCACAGTTTGACTTTCTGTTCCTAA
This sequence comes from Apaloderma vittatum, assembly GCF_000703405.1. Classification (NCBI taxonomy): domain Eukaryota; kingdom Metazoa; phylum Chordata; class Aves; order Trogoniformes; family Trogonidae; genus Apaloderma; species Apaloderma vittatum. The sequence continues at coordinate 9,550 of NW_009702655.1, forward strand.
GTGCAGTACTAAAAATGTTGGAACTAGACTTGCCCTTGAAATGGTAAAGGTGGTAATCTGAGGAGCAGAGTTAGGTTCAGGTTTTCATTGTAATGTTTATTTGAAGCCTCTTCTTGGCTTCTGTTACTACTGCAAGAGGTAAGTCTAGTGCAAGGGAGAAAGTTTAGTGTGTGTCGTTTTTGTCTTGTATTTGCCATGATTTTCAAAATCCTGGCTACCATACTTGAAATGTGACAATATAAGGAAGTGACAAATGCACAATTAAAAGGTATAGTAGTTTCTTCTGGGAACAGCAAGGTCTAATGATAGGCTGGACGATTACATCAGAATTGAGTGAAGTTCTTAGTATTTCATTCTATATCATCCCTCTAAATCCAGTAAATGCTTTTGGGTTTATGAAGTAAAAGCACTGTGCTGCTCTTTACAGAAAGGAAGCACCTGTGGAAGTAAGTGGTGCAGGGAAGATGGGAGTGGCTCAGGAGAGGCCAGAGCAGTGGATGCTGTGCTGCTGAGCTGCTTCCCTGGAGCAGTGTTCTCCCAGCCTCAGCCGTAACTCTGCTGTCAAAACCATCCTCCAAAATCTTAGAAAATAATTTCCTGCTGTATTATGATGATCAAGCACAGATTCTAGAAGCTAAAGATTTTAATTACAGTAAGTTTTCTGTCTTTACGTGGGAGCTTTCCTTTGATTAAAGAAAAAAAAAAAAGCATGTGTGTAGGAGAAGCTATGAAACATGAATTAGCCTCTCAAAGTCTGGTGGATTTACACCCGTCATTGGCGTGGAGGTGTAAGTGCGCCTGCAGGACTGAAACGCCTGCCACTTGCTCCGGGGTCAGGCTGTGCGTATGATTTCCAGGTCATGGCCAGAGCAAAACTAAAAACTCTGCTGCTTGCCTCTCTGCAAGGACCTTCCTTACTCTTCCTGTGTTCTTTTTTTTTTTTTTTTTTTTGAGTAATGGAAAAGCAGCACAGGACAAGAGGGTTTTTGGTTTTAGTGTGGATCCGAAGCAGTTTTCAGAGCAAGCGCTGCGTTTCCAACAGGAGCGGTGTAGATGTGAAAGCTGTGAGCACATGGAACTTTCCCAGTTCTCCAGAAACACGTCAAATCCGTTTTGCAGATTGGAGCTGGCAGAGGTTTCCTAAATTGTGCCTGAGGGAACAGGTCTTGCCCCTGGAACAGCTTTCCGCAGCTCATATAGGGTTTCTACTCTCTTTAAAAAGAATCACAAGGTTCTTGTTTACTGCTTAGAAATATCAACCAAACTAACCAGAGTAACTCCTGCACTACAATTTCCTTCAGTGAAACGTCAGATCTTTGGAAGAATCTGTGTAAAGAGAGAGGAGTTCTTCTTTTAAATAAATGAATCTTAGAATTTGCCAGCAATTGATTCTATTTAACTTTGCCATTAATCAAAGTTCTGTTCTACTTCATGACTAATGTGTTGCTGTAATGCTGTACTATTATTTTCAGAATTTATTTCCTAATTTTGTGAAGAAACACATTTTACCAGACATGAAGTACCAAAGAAATGCAAAATTTAATTTGTGCAATATTGCAGTACTTGCAGATGTATGAAATATTTGAAATTCGTTGCTTGTCATTTCAAAATAATTTTTAGTTTTCTTGAATATGTGGGCTCACATCAGCTGCATTTTTAACATCATAATATTTAAAGGTTCTGTCAATAATGTTACCTTTAAAAGGGAAATTATGTGCGAAAATAATCTTTAATGTAAAGTTGAACAATCAATTATTTGGAAGTTAAGCAATTTTAACATTAAATGCTCATCTTTAGTAACATGTAACATTAGTTTTAAGTAGTTTGTCACAATATTTTGTTGCAAGTTACTCCTAAAAATCGCAGGAGTTACTGTGTAGCATACCTCGTCTCAAGTTTGGGCATTTTCCAAGCCTCAGTTCTTAAAGCTCGCTGTGTGGGAAGGGAACTGGCTGGGGGATGTGACATTTGGGGTGGCTGAGCCTCACGGGGCAGGCGCTGGGTCACAAGAGCTGAGCCCCGCAGAGGTGTTGGTGCTGGGTGCCGCTCGTTGGCTGCGGGGAACAGGCAGCTCTGCTTTCAAACCCTGGAGGAATTTTGTTTTCCTTGAATCAGGCTGGTGAAGTATAAGTGGTTGTTGGATTAAATTCCAAATTTGGACAATTGCAGGCTTTTTAATTGATTTGCAATACAGTACTGCAGTGCTGTCCGAAGATTTGGCCTCTTACTGTGCATGTTTAAAATGCAAGCGCTGCTTTGTTTTGATCTCTTTATTTCTTACATGAAATCTGGTCTAAAGGCTGGACATATCAGAGGGCAGTTAGGAGAAGGGATTTTTTATTTTTACTACCCATCTCTTTCTCATCCGTATCTCTCTATAGTTGCAGTTTTAAAATAATAGAAAGTTTTTTTAAATTCTGGGGAAAATCACAGAAATAACTAGCACTGAAGAAAAAAAATTGAAGTACTTAGAACAATAAAACCGAATGTTAAAATTGCCCAGGCATTTAATTAGTAGTTTGAACAGCATGCAGTGAATCAGATGGAAGTATGCAGAAGGGCTCTGATTCTGCAAAACCACTCAAACACGTGCTTAACCTCAAATGCTTGTGTCCTCCAGATCTGGGGCGATGCTCTGTGCCGGCTCCGGCTTGCCACAGGGCACCTGTCCCTGCAGCCAGAAGTGCTTTGGTTGGCAGCGAGAGCGCAGCTTGGCCGCGGGGCCGTGGTTTTGTGGAAGAGCCTGTGCCATGCTCATCACAGCCCACGGGGTCCCGATGCTGCCGGGGACACCCACAGAGGGCACAGGCTCCGCTTCTGAGGGACCCGTGTTCCTGATGCCCTCTTTGGTGTTCTAGCATAACCTTCCCTTAAGGCTCTTTTGTGGTTTATTGGGGTGTTTTAAAGCCCCCAGCCAGGAGCAGGCGATCCACTCTGGCTCCGTCCCTCACCAGACCCCAGGGACCATTCCGCGCAGCACCAAGGTCCAGGCAGCCGCTTAGTCGGCGCTAAGGCAGGGCCCTTCCTCTTTTACATTTGCTGAGTCGTGTGAATGAAATCCAGACTACAGTACACTCTAGGTAACGCGTGTTTTCCTTTCACTGCTTGGTACATCTGATATAGAGCATCACTAGTGGAATCAGAAAGTTACCGTAATGTTTCTCTGTTTATTCCAAACCACTTCCATCTCTGGTAGATGTGTGTAGTCTTATCTCTTCAAGGCACATAAGCAGAGCTCTTTTCAAAATTTAGACAGAACTATTTCACCTGGTTGGTGAAGAATTACTTTCTTTACTTACTAAATAATCATATTTTTGTCAACTTCTCAGCAACAGTCAAGGGAAAGCTAAACATTCTGTTCCTTTGACTGTGTCAGATTGCTGCCTGAACGCTGTGTGTGGCGAGTCTGTGGCTCCTAGCTGCTGTGAACATCATGAACATCTTATGCAAGGGGAGCATCCTTTGTAAGACGTTCTCCTCTAACACCAGTAAGCCAGAAGACTGGTAGCAGAACAAGTTGGGGATTCTGTGACTTTAGAGTGAAGCAGCAGAAAATACAGGTAGCTGAGGAGGGAGGGTAAAATTTCCCGTCCAACCCATGCAGGGGCACGCTTACTCTGCCAGCGCAGTGGGTAGCACTGGGGAGGGCAGCACATTCCCCTGCGGGCACTGCCTTTGGAATCCAGCGCTGTGACCACCGTGCAGGAGCCAGTCACTCGCTTGCTCTGCCTTGTTTGTCAGAAACTCCTTCCCTGACCCGGAGCTGGTCCCGGTGAGCAGCCGAGCCCTGCCCCAGGCAGGCGGGAAGTGGTTCCTCCTGTTACTGGGCCAGCACTTAACCACAGGACTCATCCAGAATCTGTGTTTATGCAATTTAACTTGAACTTTAAGGTGTTAGTTTTAAAGCTAGTGCAGCATCTAGGCTATTGCAGTGTTTAAAATAGGCCAGTGCAAAATTACTGGACTACTTTATTAAATTTTTTAAAGCAATGTTTGCATAACCCTTGCCCAAGTACACTGTGCTGAAGTAGCCATGAAACTTTTTGTTGTTGTAGGCATACCTTGTTTAACAAACAAAATAACATGAAAATAGTACGGTTTTATTAAATTCCTAGAAGAAAAAAAGAACAAATTAATCTTAATTACTGTTTTCTGAATAGTAACAGAAGTGAAACAACTTTACAAGTATTCTGATTTTAAACCTGACTTCCTTACAGTCTTTCGCATGCAGTCTGTGTATACCCCGGCACGTTAGGGTCTCTGTGTCATTTCTGGGTCTCCGTGCGAGGCCATGGCAGCGTGCTGCCGAGCTCCGCCAGGGTGGCTCGGTGTGCGCGTGCTCTGGTGCCACGCAGGCGCTACAGGCGCTCACAAGGATGAGGTGAGGTGGTGGTGGTGAGGTTCACCGGCGGGTTTGCTTTGTGTGCGGCGGGCAGCTCAGCCCTGCAGGGTCCGGGCGTGGGATTTGCAGCGTCAGCACCTTGGCTCTGCCACCGGCTGAAGGGTGCGGGTGATTTAAGCGGTAGTAATTGACAGTCCTCCAGATGTCTGCTGTCAGTTTCTATTCACCCTGACATAAAAAAAAAAAAATGAAAAAAAAATCGTAGCTATGCATAATTTATATATGTCATGCATAAGACTATGGATCTCATTTTAAAATTAAGATGAAAGATACTAGTTTCTGGCACTTTGTGGTAATGAAGTATTTTAGGGTGTTTCCATAGGCAGTAGGTAGCTGAACCGTGTTTTTCACCTCTTTAGATGAGTGCTGCCTCCATCACTGCAGCATTTACATTAATAAGTGTAACGGCCGCGAACCTCTGAGTCAGGACATTAGTGGCAGTTTTTAAGACAACGGAGAAGCGTGCTGGTGGGACAGAGCTTGCCAACCTTTCTGTAGGAAAGCCAGGAAATGGATTAACAGAGAAATAGCGCTGTTTCTCCCCTAACATGTTTTAGATTTTTTTTTTGTCTTGCCTTTTATTTTGTTGTGGGAGAAATGTGAGAGATTTTTTACACTGTGCTGTGATCTCAGTGTATCCAGACACGCAACTTAGACTGCCATGAAGCAGACAGGAGTAACCTATGCCTTCGTTGGCTTTTTTGTAAGAAAGAGGTGGAGCTTATTTTTTTTCCCCTGTCACTGTTAATGGTGTTTTCCTAAAATATGATGGATTTATAAATATGTTAACATGCCTTTCCTTTTTTTGTCTTAGTTCTTTGCTCCTAACTTGCAGGCGCGATGGCTGAACAATAAGCTGTGTGCTGTGACAGGTAAATTTCACAATTTACCTGCTGTAATAGTGTGCTCTGTGCTGCCGTTCAATCATCTCAGAATTCTACTTGCCTGATTAGTTGAGTGCGGCAGATTTTCAATTTAAATGTAACTTCATCTGCTTGATTAAAAATGTAACAGAACATTATCTGTTGCAAATAAATTTCAGAGGAAGAGATGATTTTGCCTGTTTAAAAATAACATCTGTTTATATTGGCTGGGAGCAGATGATTAATACCTCTCTAATTTCGAGGTTTACCAGTCCAGCTCACCTGTCTTTTTGCATGGATAGCTGAAATTGATGGCTGTCGGGTATAAACATTTACCTGTTGATGTTTATTTGATGGATTTCTTTTTTAAGGATAATATAGAATCCCATCATTGGGCATTCATTTATTTGCTGCTCATCAAGATGATTGACAGTTTTGCCAGCAACATGGAAAACGCTTTTCCTTCTTGGCACACGCGAGAGAAATTTACTTCCAAGTGATAAGTGCCTTGCAGAAGAGAACAGATTTCTGAGATTTTTCACTTCCAGCGTTGATTTCATTTGTGCTGGCGCAGGCTGGAGGCCGATGTGAGCCTGGCGGGAGGTGTTGGACACCGAGCGGGACATCCTGACGATGTTTTTCGTGAACTCACTGCTTGTTTCATCTGCAGAATGAAACCGGGGCAGCTCCCTCCCACCAGAGAGGCAGCTGTCGCCATCCGCCTTTAACCTCGGCGGGGCTGAGATTCTGCGCCCACTCCTTGGCGAGCCCTGTGCCTGAGGGTGCCTGGGGGTGACCGGCGGCTCCTGGGGGTGCCAGGAGGTGCCCAGGGGTTCTCAGGGGTCTCTGGGGGTGCCACCACCCTGAGACCGCTCTGCACCCTCGCTTGCGCTGGGAAGCTGAAGGCTGCAGGTCTGGAGGGTGGGAGCAAACGCGGTCCCCCTCAATGATCAGGACTGAGGATGGGGTTGGGACGGGGCAGCGCCTTCAGGCCGGTTGTTCCGTGGCCAGTGTCTGTTCTCCCTGGGAAATTCTACCCTAAAGATGGGACCAGTAGTGCAACAGGGAGAGCGACGAGGTTTGTGAGGCTTCCTTAGTCTGGGCAAATGGCTTTGTTTACCTCCACATTTCCCAATGTGCAGCCGAGATTTGAAAGTCGCTATGCCCCGCTTTGCAAAACACAAATGCTTTATGAGAGTTGCACTGGTAAAAGGACAGTTTCTTCAGGTTTGTTTTGTTGTTTCGGGGTGTTTTTTTTAACTATGAAAAATAATTATTTCCATGAGGGACCAAGATGTATTTAAATCCATTTCGTATTAAGGCAGCCGAGGAAAACACTGCACAATTTTTGTCTTGTCTTTAGCTAAAACCACAACACACACGCTGAGGGCTGAATCTCTGCTACACCCACGTGGCTATACCCGCAGGATCGTGCTTGCAGCTCCTGGTTTTCAGCCACTTTGCCATAATGGGATTTAAAACTGTGGTCAGTTTGCTACAAAGCCCGTAGTGGACTGTTTGCTGATGGAGGAAATGAATGCAGTGGTCATCCACTCCTTTCTCCATGGTCCCTCTAGTGTTTTGTTCCGGGCTCAGGGCCACTGGCAGAGAAAGCAGCAGTGCAGTTTTTCCCCTCTGATCCTTCACAAGCTGGGTATTCCCTGCCTTTCAAGACCCCATGACATTGTTCCCACAGCATAAAGTGATGACAGCTCTGCAAAGGCATCGAGTGCTCAAATTCAAACACAGAAGTCCACATGTGGCTTGGAGATGCCCAACCCTTATGTCTGGAGCCCTGTGTCCTTCCTCTTCAAGGGCACAAGCCAAGTGTTATTTACAGCTTACCTGTGAAGTTGTTTTCTTTTATTCCTGTTGCCATAATACCTTGGAAAACTCAGGTATTGAGTCATAAGCTCCATTCTTTTCCAGTGGCTTTGAAATGTCAAATATGCATTTATATAAACATCACGCTCTTTTATAGCCTTGACCTTCTGTTGCAGAGATTGGCAGCTAAATTCCCCCTTCCCAGCTGCGGGTCCTGCCCCCAGACACACCTCGCTTTCTGGCAAAAGCAACCCCAAATTAGGAGAGCAGCCCTTGGTGTTCAACTTTTACTTCTGCACACTTTCACCAATTTTTGGTGCACCTAGTCACACATGTGGATTTGTTTATTCTTACACTATTATGTTCTCCTACAAACTAGGTTTGCTAAAATACAGCCTTAATAGTACTAGAGGCATGTGCATTTGTCAGCCCAAGACATGAATGCCTCTTATTTTACACCACTGTGAAAATGGCAAACCCCGTCCAAATAGCTCGGAAAAAAAACCTCGTTTTTTTGAATTGCCGTTTGTTTTGTATTGTTTTGCCCTCTGTATTGTAAATACAGAGGAGTTCTATGTGCTGGGCATGTAAATAGACCTATTAGGGTTTTTTTTAGTATAGTCTATTTCTCTTTATTATATATGAGTGAAAGGGTTATTGTATTTTTAGATCTAGAAGCTCAAGACTAATCCAGGCTGCGTGGAAAACAAGGGGGTGTACTTCAGAGGATTTGCTGAAGTTCCGCTATTGTTGGTCCACGAGGTCTCAAAATGCTGTTTCAATAGGCCTAGATGACCTCATCTTTCGCTGCTCGCTAATCCACAACCTCCATTTTCACAATGTCTTAGAAAAGTTTATTTAAGCAGACTTGCACTGGAATAATAGGTGATGCTTTGCATAAGTCATAAAGTCAAAGTTAAACAAGTACGTCTATGTTGTACTTTGTGTGCTTAACACTGAAGACAAAAATTGCAAAATTTGCTGTTTCACTAAATTTTCATGATAACATCTTAATTTTATGCTTGATGTTAAACCTTATGATGTTAAACCTTAAAGCAGACTCATACAATCCAAAACTAGTATTTCAATTTAGTATTGGTGGTTCAGTTATCACTTTTTGAAATGTGTTTGCCTCCTTTTTCAGTCAATGCTAGGGGGAAAAAAACCGGTGAAGCTGTCTTTTGGGGGAGATCTTGTTCCCTGTGTGCTTGCTCTCCTGCCCAAAGCCAGGGGGAGCCCTGGCTGCCTGGGGGCGCGGAGCCGCTGCGGTGTGCGATGGCTTTGCTCTGGTGTGGCCGGGATGGGGGACACCCCTATGTGCTGCTGTCTGTGCTTTCACCGCATCGCTGTGAAGAGATCCAGAGAAATCCAAAGGACCTCAAGCGCATCCTTCCACAAAACTTTGTGTTTCTGGGAAGCAAGCAGAGCCTGGCTGCAGGAGGGGGAGAGGGTGGTGGCTGTGCTGATGTCCTTTGGGCCCCTCTGCTGCCCCGTGGCCCTCCCCTGGTGAAAGGGGTGAGGAACGCCGCTGCCGCTACCGCCACGATGATCAGATCACACGGACTGCCCCAGGGCTGGCTCCTTGCAGCAGAACTGCAGCAGAACTGCAACTACCGTGAGATCCCTGTGTCCACTGCTCACATCACAGCCCTCCCAGCCCATGTCATGGTGTGGGCTGGGCAGGATCAGGCCGTCCTTCTGACATGGGTTCTGCTACTGCAGCTCTCCCAGCAACCACGTCATCCTGCCCAGTGTTGGGCGCAGGGACTGACAGAGGACAAAGCCCTCGTCCCAATGCTCGCCACACTCGTGGACCTCTGAGTACAACATCATCAGCGTTGAGGAGCTTCAGAAACTTCCTCGGCCTCTGGATTTACTAGACGGGCAGTGTTTTCATAATCCAGCCCAGGAGTCAAGTTTACGTGAGACGCTCCTTCACCCACCCAGTGCTTTGAACCACGTGCTGGTGGTGGAAGACACAGTGACACTTCTGCAAGACCCGCTCAAGTTGTCTGTGGGTACTGAGAAATGCCATCCCCCTCTAATGATGTCTGGAAGAGCATTCTTTGAAAGCTTCAGCTTGTTTATGGCACAGGCAAGAGATGATGGACTGTAGAGGTCCTTGCTTTGAGGACTGGAATCTAGCCACATGCTGCATAAAACTGCCAGTGAGGCTTAATTAGAAAAGGGAAAAAAAGGCAAATCAAACCAGCAAAAATATGGTTATGGTTCTACCCCAGAACATTTTTAGGGTAGCTCATGAGCAAGAGGTGTGTGGCATGTTCTGTTATTTGGCCAGTCATAGAGCCATTGGATCTCAGGCAGCCCTTCCTCATGAGGAGGGTGCTCAGGCACTGGGATGCACTGCCCAGGGAAGGGGGGTGTCACCGTCCCTGGAGGGGTTTAAGGAGAGGCTGGGTGTGGCACCTAGTGCCGTGGTCTGGCCCATGTGATGCTGTTGGGACATAGGCTGGACTTGATGATCTCAGAGGGCTTTTCCAGCCTCAGCAATTCTGTGATTCTGTGAAAATAGGACTTGGAAGTTAAAAAGCTGAAGTGGCACAGGAATTAGAATCAAATGTTGATCCCCTTATCTGTCAGTCGTGCCACTGATTCTGTAGCCATTGGGTTGGTAGTCAAACCATGAAATACGAGTGTTCTCGCTCTGATGGATGCCCAGAGTGAGGTGAGGGAGGTGTCTGGCTGTGCTGCACACCCGGTTTGGCTCCATCCTGAACCTCTTGTGAAGTCCCAGGCTGGTGTCCTTCTGGCACCCCTTTCCCTCTCCCTTCCCTAACCCTATTCAGCCCTTCTTGATCCCTCCTTCAAGATCAGCTGGAGCCTGCTGAGGGGATGGTTTTGCAGTGCTGTGCTGAGCCCGTGAACAGGCAGGTGGATGAAAATGACACCTTAAAACCTCGTGTGGCACCAAGTTCATGGGGGCCACAAACCTCTCGTCCTTCGGTGGTCCTGGCAGCAGCAGGTCGGGGGGTCTGGCTGGCACAGCTCTGCGCTGTGGACAGCATTGCAGGACTGTTGTTCCCCTGCCCAGCTCCACATCCAGACCCTGGAAATGGGCGGTTTTGCCTCTCACCATGATGCTTCTTTCCCCCTTCCCGGAGCCTGGGTTTCCCATCCGGGAGTGCCACCTTCTGCTTGCTGGGGCATGAGGCTGAGGTTTGCGGCTCCGTCCCAGCACTGAGCTCCATGTTCGCCGCAAGGGGCATCCGCTGCCTGCCCCACGTCAGGGAGACAGGGAACAAGCAGGGGCAGAACATGAAGGATATCCATCTGCAGAAAAACTGTGCTTTCTGCTGGGAAATGCTGAGTTCTGTGGCCTCATGGAGAAACATTACAAAGGTTTAAACCTGTGGAGTTGAAGCATTTATTGACTTCCACATTCAAATCGTCTTGTTGCAAACTCAAGGGTGCCAGGTCCTTTGAGTGCAGTTCTGGGAGTTAGGACAGCAGGCGTGCCTTCCTTCACAAACTGAGTTACAGTCTGGAGAGTGAGGTGCACACCAAAATACAAAAAACGGCTCAAGGCTGCATAGCTCAGCTCTGCTGGCCTTGAAAAAATGTCACTAGTGAAGTCTTCTTCCATTGATTTGTTTTCGTGATAGCATGGGTTTTAATCTACATGAGTAATATTACCGTAAATGTTGAGGTAGTTTGAATCCCTCTAGTTGAATGTACTTTTCTGTGCATCTGAGGTGAGCAGGGCTGTACCGTAATAACAATATAGCTATAGGTTGTTGTTCCTTCCCTTTTATTGTTTTGCATTTTGACCCTGACAAGGGAATGTTTTCCTTCTACAGTTTTCCTCACACGTTCCTGTTTTGGCCAGTACTAGCAGCTCCTGAAGATTAGATCAGTAACTGTAGCCTTGGCATTTATTTGAAAGTAATTTTTACTTATTTGTTCTAAAAATGTTACTGATAAAAATAATGTTGCTAGGATTTTACAAACCCTTGCTCATAAAGCAGCGTGCTCTCTCCTGCATATGCCATATTCAGAATTTCTGATTTTTACTGCTTAAGGTCTTTTTCTACAACTGGTGTGAAACTATCCTAAAACTTCATAATTTTTGGTAAATACAATTCTGTTACTTCTGTTGCTGGTCAGAAAGTTGTGGCTTTACAACCTGATGCCTTAAAAACCCACCCAGGAGGCACCGGTAGGGCTTTGTGCCTCCACAGATTTACATTAGTTTCCATGTTATTTACAGGGGATGGGGAAGACTCATTCATCCATTGCAAAAAAAAAGCTCTTTCTGAAACTCCAGCTTCCTCCGTTTTGAGACATCGGGACAGACAAAGATACTTTCTTCCCTCTCACACAATAGTGCTTTGCACAGCCCTAGGTGGGAAGGGAAGGACGGTTTTCCATCGGGGAGGCTGCGGGGCCGAGCTGGGGTCGGCCAGCGGCTCACTGCCCAGCGTGGCC
>NW_009702656.1:0-5666 GCF_000703405.1 Apaloderma vittatum
GCCCTCGGAGCCGCCGAGCGCACCCATGGACGGCCAAGGGACGCCAGCGCATCACTTGCGTAGGGCAGGCCGAGCCTGGGGTGCGACTGCCAGCCAAAGCTTCAGGGTGCCCCCAGTTGTGCCCCTGAGGGCCCGGTGGGCTCCCTCCGAGGGCAGCGGAGCCCACGGGAGAGGACGCCAGCGGCGGGATGGACCGGCAGAGCAGGACTGGGAAGGGGAGGGGGGCTGCTGAAGCAGCAGAAAGCAATGTCCTCAGCTACCGCAGTTATAAAGCCCACCAAAGCTATAGGAGAGCGATACAGAACACACCCTCGCCAATAAATGTTATCGCTATTAAGAAACGGCATACATTCCCAAACTGTAACACTTCCCGTTTAAAGCAGCACAGAGATTTAAAGTATAGTGCAGCAACTGGCTGTCCCTCTGATCCCTCATGTCTTTGCGTAATGGCAAGGAGGATTTTGAGGGAAGAAAAATAGGGCAATGTCTATGCACCTTGCGATTTTTAAGGTGCGAGAGCACGTCTGCTTAGACACTTTGAAAATCTCTGTTCAGTCAGCTATCCTGGCATTTTGTTCAAGTCTTTTGGCATTTCCCCATCTTCAGAGCAGCTTGCTTCATGTTCTGCAGGTGTGAAGATCAAGGGAAGTTCCTTGTTCATAGGGCAAGTTCCCGCTGCCTTGCTTCAGTGAAGGAAATTTACAACTTATGTTAATGTCGTCCTCTTTCCTTGCAAGAATTTCAGGTTGAGCAGGGGTACCACGCTCACAGCGTGAGGCGTCTGCCATTCGGCTTTGTTCTAACATCCAAAATTACAAGCTTTTGCCATGTCCTTTAGTAGTACCTGAGAATAAAAGATTATAAGAAAAACAAACCAGATGCGTTACTCAGGGTAATTGTTGGAAACAGAAACAATCAACCGCTGACCTCAGAAACTGAGTGGGCAAAAATTAAGCTGAAGTGTTTCAGCAAAGCCAGCAAATCTGGAAACAGTTTCTGTCTCCATGTAGCAATTTTAAAACAATAAAGATTAAAAGAAGGAAAAAGCAAATTGAAAACTAGTGAAAAGAAATTAATTCACTCTGCTTTAGCCACAGAGCAGGCATGTCGCGGAAAGCAGCAGCAACAGCTTCCCTACTTATGATTCTCAACACTTAGGTGGAGAAATCTCTTCTACAGTTACGAGGGAGTTCTGGCTACACTGCCTCTGCTCTTGCCAGGCTCTCTGAAGGCTCCTCAAGAGCAGAGTGTGTCGGTGGTCTCAGGTGTTTCTGTTTGCGGCTGCCATGGCTATAAAGGTGAAATGCTTGAGTGAAACTGTCTTAAAAAGTCAGCACTAACACTGAGACGTTAATTAGACAATGTTTGAAGGGATACCTGCCATCAAAGACCTCTAGTCTTCCAAAGGAGTGGCTTCCTTTTCTTCTCTAATCTTCAGATTCTCCTTCTCTCTCCTGTTATAAAAAGGGGGAGAGGGGGGGAGATGAAGAAAAAATCCCAGATCAGTCACGAATACACTGAGCAGTCACTTTCTGGGTTACATATAAAAAGAAGTTTTATGGTAAGATCACAAGCACGTTGCACACAGTGTCAGGTTCATGGGGGAGCGAACAGAGTGATCAGCTGCCAACTACCACCACAAGAGCAGGATCCTTCTCCAAGAGAGAAGGGCTAGAGCAAAATGAGGGCTCTGAAGCTTGTTCGCCCTGGCGCTCTGTTCTGACTGCAAGTAAGCAGCCAATTAGTGCTAATTGTGCTGGCAGTTTTGCATTGTAGACACTTAGTTAAGGGTCCGAGGCAATGATTTGGAATAGTTACAAGAACGTATTTGACAAGCTTTCCCAGAAGGCTTGCTTTCCCGCCTCTGCCCTTACAGTTCTGTGTCTGCCACCTCGATCCTCTTCTCTTGCGCTTTCTTCCGACGGTGTTGACAGATAATCACAACCATCACCACAATGATCATCACCACACAGGCAGACCCAATGGCCACAGCCAGGAAGTGGATTTCTGAGAAATGCACTGAATGGAGAGAAACAGATAAATGAACATGAGGGATACACAGGGGGCTCTCAATGGGAGGCTGCGAACCCGGGTCTGTGAACACAATCTTTCCTCTGGCACCTTTTCCCCTGTATCCATTAACTAGCCTCATACTTTCCCTTTATAAACCCTTTTCTTCCGTATATTTTCCCCAAAGCGGAGGAAGACCTGCCAGTGCTTTGCACTCACTAAATTCACACCGCCTCTGGTGGCTTCTTGGCCCCTTACCTTTCTGCACAACTCTGAGTCGCACTTCACCAATTGTGCCATCAACGTCTGGTGGGTTCTTCACCTGGCAGGTGAACGTCCCGTTGTCGGTGGGCTGCAAATTCCAGATGATGATGGAAACATCATTACGCTCAATATTCCCATCCCAGGTGACTCGCTCTTTAAACCGTCCTGTAGACAGAGTGTAGGGCTCACTCAGATAATAAAATACCTGCAAGAAGGAGAGGAAGCTGTCATTCCTACGCACTGCACAGTCTTTGTGAGAAGCAGCAGCATGTGGAAGTGGACTGGCACCGGCCGATGCACATGCCCTGAGCTGAGGAGAGCTGTGTTGGCCCAGTCACTCTCAGATGAACTCCGGGGCCATTTCACAAGACAGCACCCTGTGCGCTTCAGCCGCGCTTGCCCGTACCCACACCGGGAATGTCTGCAGTCACTGGGCTTACCCAGTGCTGAGCCTTGGGACTGGTTTGTCTGGGCACATGTACATCAATGAAATGGAGCATAAAGGTCTCACTCACTGGCTCATGAGAGCTCAGGTCCTCTGGCTGGAAGTTCCAGGTCACTGACAGCTTCTGGCTAATAGGGCTGCTGCTGGAGAAGGTGCATTTTAACCTCAGGTTAGTGCCATTCACAGCATCCACCTCCTTGGAAGTATGAACTTCCATGGCTGCCACCGGCCACAGTGCTGCAGGGCAAACAACAGGAGTTAGGGGCAAAGAAACCTACTCTCTAGGAGTAGCTCTCCACTTTTCCTTATCTGTGCTTAGTCTACGCGGGAGCCTGCCTTATCTATCCCTGTCAATGTTTAACTGACAATCACAAACACAGATGTAATTACTGAGGGAGATGATCCTGTGTATGCAGAATCCAAGAGATCCCCGGTGCTTCACGGGTTTTTCTCAGCTGCTGTGCAAGCTGCAGGGAGTTTGAGGGGTTTCCATTCAGCTGGACTGCTGGTACAGTGCTTTCTTCAGTAGTTTTGTGGCTGCCCAGTTACACACTTACAGAACTGATAACTAGTTGAGAAAGGACCATTGAGAAGGACTTGCCTACAGGGACAATAGACTTTACCTTGGGGGAAAACGTGCCTCTTCAATGAGCAAAACTTGACATCTAGGAGGTGCAATGCTGTTGTAAATGCCAGCCCTCCTTAAACACACACTTGGTCCTGACTGGCACTAGAGATACCACATAACTTCTCATGTGGTTGTCCTGGTTGTATTTTCACAAGCGATTACACTCTATTGCACTCGTTTCCCCAGGCAGATTTCTTCAGAAAAGCAGTCCTGCCCTTTCAAGTAGGACTGCCGAGCCCCAGTAAACAATTCCTATTTCCTACGCTAGAACTTTCCATTTTGTATTATCAGCCCGAGAGTCACGCATGCCATGGTAAAAACTGCTTTTATTGATGTAAGAGGTGCCTGTTAGAAGGTTAATAGCCCAGCTAGACAACTGTAGTCAAATACGGTCAGGCAGGGAGACTCTACAGGAAATCCTCAAGGTAAATTAGGTAAGCATTTGTTTGTCAAAGAAACATCCTCTGTTAACCAAACCACCACAGCTGCCACTTTAAAAACAAGTCAGCATCAGCAGTTCAATGCTACCCCGAAAGAGAGACGATCAGCAAAAATGAGAGCATCGAGACACAGCAAGGAGAGAAACGAAAAATAAGAAAAGTGAAGGGTTGCTGGTGAAGATGCCTCTGACAACTGAGCCCTACCCATCCTCACGCTTGCCCTGCCGTTCCAGAGCCCAGTCACCCTGACAGGCTGGTGCCTCCAAAACTGTGGTGCTCTAAGTTCCCCCTTTTCCCCCTGCAGTTACCATGTTGCTTGCCTGACCCCTTTAGCTGTCCAAGTTAGTGTGTTGGTTTCCACAACAGAGCAGCGCTGAGCTGAAAATCTTGCTGCTGCTGAAAAGGACAGTCGTCCCTGTTCCTGATTGTTTCCTCACCAGTCAGACTAACTCGGCAGAAGAAGAAAGTATTCATAATTTCCTGTGACTTTGGAAAAATGAGTTATCTTACCCCAGGGTGAATCCAGACAAAAAAAAAAAAAAATGCAGCTTATCTGGGCTTGTAAAATACGGCTTCGTAAGACAGACAATCAATACAATTTCTATATTTGAAAATCATGTATAACCAATAACTTCCTGGCCAAATAGTTTCTTTTCTCAAAGGAGAAAACATTTGAAATACCAAAATGTTGAAAGTGTTCACATTTGAAAACCTTCATTGGCAGAGATCATGTTTCTCATTCAAAGATTCAGTTGTCAGATCTTTTCATTTTAAATGCCTTCAAAAGAAAAACTGTGGGAAACAAGCATAACACTTTTTTCAAGACACCGAGCACATCCATGTGCTGATGCTTTGGGAAAGGAGGACATGGTGTTCTTAGACTCCAGTTGCATTGATATAAACCACTGAAAATCCAAGGAAGTTTGTTGTGGGTCTGGAACCGTTGCTGTGTAAAGGATCTAAACCCAGTGCTGCTTAACAATCTCTGATTTTCAAGTAACAAAGATAGTGAAAAAAAACATCTAGGAGTAAAGTACAGATTCCTGGCAGGAGGCGAAAAGACTGTAACCAGAGCTCAGAATGAGATCAGTGTTCTCGTTCCGCGTGAACACACCTGAACCTGTTTGTCCAAGAAACTCAATCACTTTATGTCACTTGCAGTCAACCCCGGACCAAAGGAATCACAACAGTTGTCCACAACAAGTATCTGGGACTCCTGTAAAGCCGCTGCCTGAATGAGGACGATAATTAAGGGATCAGGAGAGGAAAGTCAGAGAGAGCAGCCGAGGCCAGGCAGTACCAGGTTTCCTTACCTCGGAGCTGTACCCCAAGGAAGAGCACAGCACCCAGCCAGCTGGGGCCACGCATCACGACGCCAAGTCTGTACACCACAGGTCGAGCAGTACTGGAAAGAGAAATTCGCTTCAGGTTCTCAATAACCAGATGAAAGGCGAGTTTCTCAAAGTCTTCCCAGCACAGCAGAGCACATTCCTTTCTCCCAGCTTGGCTTGTACTCCTTCCTGCTTGAGTCAGAGAGCACTCCCTGCCCTTGCTCTGAAAGCCAAGGTGCGGCCAGCCCAGCTCACTCCTGTGCATAAAAGAGGGAGATTTTCAAGGTAAGCTTAATTTCTTTTGCCTCCCATATTCCTTTGCTCTTTTGTGTGGCAATCATCCCTCCTCCCAGCTTCCACCTGAAACCACTCCCCTCTCGTGGGAGGTATTTGGTGCTCCTAAAAGAAAAGCTGCCGGTGTTCACAGATACCTGACGGAATGAGGGCCGTTTGTTAGGCAAAAAAGCTGCAAAGGATCCAAAAAAAGCAACCCAAAACAAACAGTCGGTGGAGCAGTGTGGGCGCACAGCCAGCAGATGGAAATTCCT
>NW_009702656.1:5697-19687 GCF_000703405.1 Apaloderma vittatum
ACATACAGTAAAATGAAGGCATCGTTATAATGTTACTTAGTTGCAGCCATCCTGCAGAAGAACCGGGCAACTGCATTAACTGGTGCTCGTAAAGTTCTTGGAAAATCCTAAGGCAGTGACATGGACATGCGTCTAGACCTGTGGTGGTGCAGGCACACCTGGGACACCCTACACAAGCAGCACAAGGTACTAGGGAAATGTACCAAGTCACAAAGTGTTTTCCTAGCCAGCGCTAGCAGCTGAGTTGTGCATTTGTGTTGGCAAAATAACGATGTTTGCTTGAGGAGACCATGAATCACTTTAGCAGCAGCACCCGCTGCTGGCTGTGGCCGTGGCTGTGTCTGGCCCAGGGTCCAGTTCCAAAAAGTCATCCCAGGTTATGAGCTCTTGTTGGGACTGATGCTAATTTTCGTTGAAGTGGCGAGGATGCCCTTCCCGCTGGGGGTTTTGAAGGGCTCCCTTCAGCTCGGAGCTAAGGAGCAGGGTGAGGGCACTCCTGCTGTGCAGCAGTGTGGGCTCAATTGGGATGTTTTGGATTACCTGGGACATTCCAAGAGGATGTCAGGACCAGCCAGAACAAGGTTTTAGTGGGAGCAGGACAGCAGCAGGTCTCCCAGCCTTGCTGCTAATGAGCAACCACGTGAATCTATCATCTCCTCCCATTTGCAGCTGTAACATCCTTGCAGCAATTTCTGAGGAGAATACAGAATATATTTTTGACTTTTAAACTCCAAGTTACAAAGCTGACAATGTAAAAAACCACTGAGGCCATCAGTCTCATGGACTGTCTGCAGTAGGGCACAGAGAGTCTTATCTCTGCCAACTGGCTCTGCTAATAGCTCTGGCATACCAGATATCTCTATTGCCATGGGAATAATTTGACCCTCGGTTAACCCTTCCTCACTTCATCTCTCTCAGTAACTATTCCAAAACATCTCAATTTCTTTCATTGCCACCCTAAGTATTTATTAGGCTGAGTTTTTGGTTGGTTTGTTTTACAAACAGAGGATAATTCTGCCTTTTCAGAACTTGTTTCAATTGAGACTTTGTTTCAGTTTATTTCCAGTATCTGTAAGGCAGTGCTCAGCGGCCGATTTGCTACTGCCACCTCCCAAGATTGTCTTTCTGCACGGCACCAATTTCTTATCCTTGGGCTGCCCAGGCAGAGGCCAGTAGGACAAGCGAGGTTTTGCTGCAACTGCCCTTTGGCCACTCAGCAGCACTAAGGTCTCTCGCTAAGATCTCATTTGTGTAAGGCACAGGGCTGAGGAGAGCGTCTGCTCCCATCTTTGCTCGCAGGCTTCTATTAACCTCCGAGATCTTGCTTCAAAACATGCTGTCAAGAGAAGACTGTGTCCTTGGCACCCTTAGTAGTAAAGTAAGTAAAAGAAAGGTCTGACAGCTAAAGAAACTACCTCAATAAATGAAACAAGGGCCCATAACGTTATAAACAGCCACACCACTGAATGGTGAGCTCTTGGGAAGCAGCAAGAAGTCAGGCACTCGGAAGAGAGCAGTCCCTTGAAATGCTTGCGGCAGGCTCTCCACATTTAGCCTGTACCTGGGGCTAAACTACAGCAGTTGTTGTATCACCTGGTGACCCCTGTCTGGCAGAGAAGGGGGCTCGGGAAGAGGAGAGGAGACCTGTGAGTTGAAGTGAAAACAGCTTTAATAAAGCAGAAAACTAATATTAATACTAATGCTAATATATGGTATATAAAGTCATACTCAGCCTGGTGAAGGTACGGTGATCACAGTAAACGGCAAAGCAGTCCTCAGAAGCAGAGTGGTAAGCAAGGCCCTTCAGGAGTGGCGAGAAGCAAGAGGAGCCCCCATCCTCAGCAAACTTCCCCTTTGCAATGAGGGCGGTGTTTGTGGGACTGGATACACCTGTTCAGCAGCTCAGGTCAGCTGCTCTGATTTTGCCCCTCACAGCCTTTAAGCTCCTGGCTCTCTCCAAATGGGTAACAGCCTGCACACCGTTGCTGGGCTGGGATTCCACCCTGGCGAAACAAGGACATAGGAGCAGAACGCTGTGTGTCCAGTGAAAGGACGGAGCCTGGGCTGGCTTCGCATCGGCCACTTTGGACAAGTGCCCTCAAAGCCCTGACAAGCCCAGGAGAGCTCTGCTGCCTTGCGACACTTCAGGCGGAGGGAAGTGGGAAGACGGTGCGTTCCCACTTGGTCCGTGGAGCATCCCTGCTGGAAGCAGAGCCGGGGAAGACCCTTGCCCCAGCCCCTTGGAGGCGTGGAGGTCTTTGCTTGCCCCAAGTGCGAGTCCGGAGAGGGCAGGCTAGGCCTTCGAGGCAGGCGGGAGGGAGCCGAGCGCTTTGGAAGGGGCAGGAGCCCCCTCTAGAGGGACCAGGACGCTTCCACGCGGGCCAGCAGAGCCGGGGGAAGGCAGCGAGCGCATCGAGAGATGCTCCCAACCGGCACCGCGAAGCCCTAAAGGTGACCCGGCGGCACAAGTCTCAGAGCACAGGGGCTGGACCCCTCCTGGCTGTGCGTGGAAGGATGTCTCAGGCTTTCGGGATCGCTTTGCTACGCTGTGATCTTCTGCTTTGGGCAGCTTGCCACACAGAGGCTTTCGCTGAATAGCCTCAGCCTTCGCCCTAGTCATTACCGCTTGTCCTAGACATTTAAAAAAATAAAGCTGATTTTATCATAGGTGCAATTCACAACACAAGTATGAACGCTGCATGAAAATGTAGAACTGGTTTTGCGGTCCCATACTGAACCTGGAGAGAAAGAGCTGTACAGTTAAGCAAGTTCCATCCTAAGAGGAGGGCATGTCGTGGGGTGTCTGCCGGGAGCAGGTCATGAGCTCCGGGTGGGAGGCTCGCAGCGAGGGTTGCTGTGCTCAGGGCTTGGCCACCGCCTGCCCTGCGCGCCTCCCTGTCGGCATGTGTGCAGAGTCGAGTCTGGACAAGGAGCTGACAACCGCCACTCCTGAAGAGGCAGGAGGAATAAATGAGTCATGTTAGAGCAAAATAACAAAATCAGAGTCCAGATAGCAACACCAGTGACTAAACCCACTGGGTTTTACAGCCTGGCACTTACAAGCTCGCTACTACTGGCCACAGGGTGTCTCCAGGTGCTGAACTTCTCGTAGCATTTCTAGTACCTTTGTTTATTCCCTCCTGTGTCAAGTTGCTTTCACTAGTTTGAATTTCAGCAATACTCGGTTCAAAAAGTTGTTAGAAGGACCCTGATGGCAAATCTAGCCCAAATCTGCTGCTTCTAAGGCAGCTACAACAGTTCTCCTGAGACCTGAAGTGAGCCGGTGCAGAGCAGCCACTCCTTGCCATCAATGACGTTCTGTCATGACATTTTGAGCCTCCGCACTTCCTGACATAGGCTCATTCTATCATACGTGTTCCGTGCCTTTCTTGGGTGCCTGCAGGTTTCACTGGAAACAGTGAGTGTCCCCAGCACGGCTCAGTTTGTGGCTCTACACAATTCTGGGAAGAAAATCTTGAGCCTCTTTCCTGTAAGCAGGAACTTGAAAAGCCAACGTGTCCTTTTTTGTTTCACAGCAAGCCTCAGTAATGCCACTCTGAAGTGGCAGAGAAGAGCAAGAGAAGGAGGACCACAAGGATGAGGTTGGAGTGGTCCTTGCCTCTCCTGGGACTTCTGTTGTATGGGGGTGAGTACAGCTGGCCAGGTGGCCGTGGGACCAGAATGGTGGCTACCCAGGGACATGCGACCGGTCTTGCAAAGCACCTGCAGCCCCATCTTCTGCAACTGGCATGTACCGTGTCAGTGGAGCTGCTGCTCTCCAGAGTGAGTGTTCCCCACTGAGGCTGTGGGGACAGAGAAGTGGGAATCCAACCCTCCCAAGCAAGAGCAAAGAACCTAAGGTTCCTAGGGAATTTTTGCTTACTAGCTGGTTTGCCAAGACATGTGGTCTCCAAACTTCCCACAGCAGGGTTGGAGCTCCATGCGCCACTGTCTGCAGCAGCATGAACTGTTAGGTTCTGTGGTTTTAATTTTCTTTTTGTGCTTCCTTCATGCACTTCTCTTAAACCATTTTGTGATCACTGGTAAATAGCTTCACTTCATATTCACTGTGCTGTCATGGTACCAATTTCCTTGTTATCAGTTTGAATTGACCAGCACTTAGAAAGCTGGTTTAGGATGAAGCGCAGTGTGTCTGGAAAGACTGTAAAGAACCTGGTAACTGTGAGAATTAAGTCTGAAAGTCAATCAAAATATATTACAATAAGACTACTGCTACTCTGCCGATGTGCTGCAAATACCAACTCCTATTCTTGAGGAGACTGAAAAGTTTAGCAATGGCTTGTTCTTTTTTCAAATTTAAATTCACCTTATATAAAGAAAAAAGCATGAAAGCACCTTTTCTCCAGGCAAGTCTTGTGAAACTTCAAATCTCCAATTCTGTTAAAAGTAACTGCTGTTGTAGAGCAAGCATTACCTGGGCTGAGACCACAGCGCTGAATACACAAATATAGGTCAATTCCTTTACTTGCTTCTGCTATTTTTTGTCAACAAATATATTTAAAGCAAATCGCAAGCCTGATTCAGACCTTCTAAAGGCTGTTTCTATAATATGCCAGCTACAGAGACTTCAACTGGGCTGCTCATTTCCTACCCAGAGGGAAAAGTCACATCAATAAATTGCTTTGCAGCGTTAAATCGAGCACCAGGGTCCAATCCTCCAGTGAGTACACTCTTGCAAAAGACAGTGGGTCTTGCTGCAGAAACTATCAATGTTTGACCCATGAAAATAAAACAAAATCGTTGGGCACACAACTTGCCATAATCCGTTTCCTAAACTGGGTCCGAGAGTCGTTCAAATTTCCATTCTGTGCTAGCCTGCGTTAAAAATGGCTTCCAAATGAAAAGACTCCATTTCAACCAGCATCCTGTCTCAGCTAACTGAATGCTTTTGATGCCTTTAGCACAAATAGAGGAGCATAAACATCTCTTTCAAGCCGCTGAATCTACAAAGGATAGCTTTGAAGGGGGAAAGGTGTATGATTTCTGTAGCAAAGTTACTTACCGCTTATTATTCTTTCTTTTATAGCTGGAACTGCTGCTCAGCAGGGTAAGTGTATTTTACCAGCATTGTTAACTATTTAGTATGATAAAAAGACTAATCATGCCTCATAAGCAAGGACTAAAAGTCAAATAGAAGTATTTGAATTCTGCAAGTACTGCAGGATAGGAAGAATTCCTATATTTTAGCTGATTTGAAAAAACAGCTGTCGTGAGTTAGTCCTGATTATTTCTAGCCATCCCCAGGCAGAGTTGGGCAGTGTCCAACAGAAGCAAGCAGTAAGGTAGTAGCAGGCTGATTTGTTAACACTTATTACTCTCTCCTTTGCAGATGACAACGAAGGACAGGAGGGTAAGTGTATTTTACTAGTATTCCTAACTATTTAGCATGAGATAAAGACTGCAGATGCCTCACAGGTGAGAGCTAGAAGGCAGATAGGAATATTTGAGTTCGAGCACTATTTTAGGAGGACATAAATTCCTGTTTGTTAGTTGCTGTCACCACTGATCAGAAAATCAGCTGTCATGAGTTGCCCCTAATTACTGTTAGTGGTCTCCACGCAGGGTTGGCCATTTGCAGAGACCAGCAAGCACATGCCCAAACAGAACGATGAACGGCAGGGGGCCAGGCTCTCTGACACAAAGCTAAACACTCTGTAAGGGTATTTTGACAGTTTAGTGCGGCAAAGAATCAGCATAGAGAAACCAAGGGAAAACATGTGAGCAGAAGACATACACAGGGAACTGACATGATACCATGAAATCAAAGATTTCACAGGCTGTCGCAGTGGGGTCGAGGGTGGTCAGAGAAGCTGGTAATGCTGGTTTCCCTTCTCATTGGCCCACCTTCCAATAAAGGATTCCTGGTGGAGATTTCCGGAACCACGGTGACAATCACATGTCCCCTGACTGAGGGCAGCATAGAGTGGGAGACACCTGCACCAAAACCAGACAGCGGTGAGAGGAAGTACGTTATAGAGAACCACGACAGCTCTCCTGCCAATGTGACTTGTCAGTCAGGTGCAGAGAAACATCAGCTGTACCTGAATGCCAGAGGTGAGTGAAAAACCACTTAGTCCGTGGGCTAAACAAAGTCTGGGCTTTCCTTGCTACAAAGGGAGGGCGCCTGTCTCTGAGAACCTTCGTCTCTCCTCCTGGCAGTGTGCGCAAACTGCGAGGAGCTGGATGCCTTGGCGGTGACAGGGATCATCGTTGCGGATCTTCTCATCACCTTCGGGGTGCTGATTCTGGTCTATTACTTCAGCAAAGACAGGAAGGGAAGGGCAGGTGCTAGTGCCGGCAGCCGGCCACGAGGTAAGAGCCATTTCAGACGTTACTGGATCCAGCAGAAATGTGATGATGTGCTCATGCCTGTGCAGCTTGCTGGCACAGGGCAGATCTGGTGCCTGTGTTGGGGAGCTGTAGCCTGGGCCTGTGCTTAAGGGACCCTCGTGTTTTCAAGTATTCCTTCACCATCAGGAAAGCTAGAGATTTACCTTTTCTAAAAGCAAGCCAATTTCCTTCTAAATGATCAGGCCTCCTGCCTGCAGCAGTTGGGTCTTTAAAAGTTCTAAGCTTGTAATAAAGCCATGTGAGCTGACCCACAGTGCATATCACCACGAGATCATCTACACAAAAGTACCTTGTGCTGTGTTACACGAATCATCACCAAAGATGACCTTTCTTTGCCTCTGTTGCAGGTCAGAAGATGCAGCGTCCTCCCCCCGTTCCAAACCCGGACTACGAGGTACGGAGTAACCGCATTTCTTCCATCTCTCTCTGCTGGTTGGGTAGGGATAGCCAGAGCTGGGAATTGGTAGCAGTTATCAGTTTTCCTCCTTTAAAGAAAGATCCAGTCAACCTGCCGGCTTTCCTGGGAGCAGAGGAAAAAAGCGGTGAGGGTGGAACCCTTTCTCCCGGCGCTGCCCGGGGAGCAGAAGTGCAGCTCCCTGCACACAGCGCCAGAGCAGCATTACGGCTGTTTTCTCCATGTGTTGTGTGGACCAAGACCTTGCTGGTGTTCCAGGGTGCATTACTAAAGATTCCTGAACTAGTATCTCTGCTGTTCCCACAGCCCATCCGGAAAGGTCAGCGGGAAGTGTATGCAGGCCTGGAATCCAGGGGCTTCTGACGTTCCCCCAGATGGCAGACTGGCAGACAGCAGCAGAGCGGCTAAGTGCTTCCGCTCAGCTCCGTACCGGTTCTCTGCACACCTGCTGAGGCCTGGGCGCTTTGGGGAAAGCCAAGCAGCTACGCACAAAACGATTGGCACCGATGACCACTTTGCATCCAGAGACCTTCAGCAGAACTTCTCATCGGGTCATGAGGATTTGGTGCCTTCCCAAGCCATCTGAAAGCCACCTATTAAGAGACTTAAATGTCTGGCTGAAATCTTTGTTGCTATTAAATAGTGTGGCTCTTAGATGTTTCAGCTAAGATTTTAACCACCACTTAGCAAGGAGTGTCAGCTTTGCAGTCTGAGACAGCACAACAGGGATTTTCACGTTTCCCAGACTGGAATCAAGACCCTTTGGCTCAGACCCAGGACTAGCGCTCTGCTCTGAAACAGCCTCTTCACTGTCATTGAAGTTATTGCATTGAGGCCACAGAGGTAAAGCCCAGGACCTACAAAATCCAAGAGAGCATCAAGCCCTTTTGCTAGGCTGCCCTTCTCATCCCAGAGACTTGATGGACTGCATTTTTACTGGTATTCTATAGGATAATCCAGGATAAACCCATTTTTTTGAGTCCATTTGTTGGCAGAGTTTCATTTTCCAGAGCTATTGCTCTTATAGATTCTTGTGACTTGCCCTTTGCTGCTGCCCTTTCTCTCCCACTTCAGCTCTGTAACTGGAGTTCTGCCTGGGCTTCGTTAGAAAGACGGTGGACTACTTTGCCACTGCTGAAGATCTGTTTCAACTTTTTTTATATGCATTTTAAAACTATGATATGTTAATAAAATGGGTGACAGTACCCCCAGGTACGCATTGAAAAACATTTCCCCTGTGTTTTTTGTCTCTTTTAAAGAAAAGGTAGCAGCCTCGAGGGATTTGGGAGCAGACTGTGCAAAGAGCACCGCCGTGCCTAGGAGAGCAGAGCATGGGTCAACAGGAGCTGGGCAGGGGGTCTGGGGCTGCTCTCTGGGGGCAAGAGAAATAGCTGAGGTCTCACGCACTCAACACACAGACCTGAAACCTAATTTCAGAAGCCGTGGTTTCCAAAGCAGGGGCAGCAGCAATGGGACAGACAGCAACTTAAGGGCCCAAGAGATGCTGCGGTGCCTGGGAAGTTTCTGGTCTAACACCGGCCCAGCAAGCCACGTTTCTGTTGCTCTTCAGAGCAAGAGCTTTGAAGAAAAACAACTGCTCTGAAGAAAGGAAAACTGCAGTGATGGGGGCCGGGGGTGGTTTAACCCCTGAGTTTCAGCACAGGGAGGTTAACACCCAGCAAGTTTCATGCTCCAGATTGCTGTGCTTACCCTGCAGGATGTGGTTTTAAAGGAGCACAGCTGGGTTTACCATACAAGGCACTAAACGTGTAGGAGGGAGATCTCAAGATACAAAGAGCACTAACCCCCAGCAGCTCCAAAACCACTTGGGCTACGTTCTCAGCTTCTGCAAAATGTCACCTCTGAAGCAATGGTCGTTCAGCCCAGCCACACAGCCTGTTGCCACAAATAGGTTGTGAGAAGCTCGGACCCTTCTGGGTATACAAGACCTAAATTTTGCTTCAAGATACATCTTGGTGCTTCTGCCACTATTTATAGGGCAGCATGTTTACCTAGTGTTTGCCCCAATCAGTGCCAGCCCACGCTCTCCTTATCTCAGTGGAATCAGCACTCATCCGATGGCAACGTCTCTCTGCCTCTGTGCTTCGCTGTTCTACAGAAATATTTCTTTGTCCTCCCAAGGGTTAAGTGGTGAGGAGCTTCTCGCAGAGTGGTAAATATTGCCTCTGCTGACCCTTTGATCCTTGCAGAGCACACCCATCTCCTCTGCTCAGGCTTTCTCCTGCTTTTTGGGTATGATTAGCTGCCTTTGCTCCTTGCTTTGAGAGCTGATGGTGAGGAAAGTCCTTCAAACTTGGCAGTCTGCTGGTCACATTTTTTTAAAAGGTTATCAAAGCTAAGGCTGGGCCGGCTACTGAACTTTGATAGACACTCTCTGTGATCCCCCCACTACACTCCTAGGGGAATATAACAGGAGAACCAGGGAGAGAGACTTCGAGGTCAAAAAAAAGCTTGAATCAGTTCAGTGGAAAACAAAGAAAAATCAGAATAAGTGTACTAACAATGAAGATGTCAAACCATACAAAGATACATACAAGTAGGCAAATATGCTCAAAGATACCAGAGACTATGTTATTACAGCATCCATGCCTTTCAGATGGCAACAAGGTCCCAAGCAGAAAAAAAGGTCTCAGACTGGACTTGGCAGCAGACAGGAGCACCTAAGCCCATAATCCCAACAATGGTCAAGAAAACACAGAAAAGGAACTGTACCACTCCCATGCAGTGAAGCAGGGGAAGAAAACCTGTCCCGTGGAACGGTGCTCCTCTGCAGCAGGGAAACAGGAGGCAGGATCAGCAGCAGCACAGGGAGAGCTGAGGAACCACCCGGAGCAACCCTTCCAGCAGAGCACAGAGCAAAACCCCAGGGCTCTTCTCAGGGACACTTATATCCTGAGCACCATGGGAAGGAATGCTGTGATGAGTCCATTTGACTCACCTGGCCCATCCTCTCCTCCCCACTGGCACAGCTGCCCACCCTCTCTCATAGTGATTGCCCCCTGGGCCAGCAGCCCCAGAGGACTTTTATCCTGGGGCTGTCCAACCAAGCTAAATGTTCTAGCCGGACACCTTTACAGACCAAAGACAGGCATTGGCATATTCTGCCAGAAATAGCCATATCAGGCTCACCCTTCCCTGGAGCAGGTTAGAGTGGAAAATCCTCCAACGCATTAATTCTGCTCCGGTGAAGAGCAAAATATTGTTGTGTAAAGAGCTGACACCAAAGGAAAACGGGTCCCTTTCTTGTTCGCTTTCTGCAAAGCTGACCACACTAATTCCTGTAAGGGCACGTGGGGTGCACCCGCAGCTTTGCACAGCCTATATGATGTTTGCTGTCAGATGTGTCATGGACTTGTGGTCAGTTTTTACCGAGTGTTAGCTCATTTGGTGCTTACTTTATAGCACTGTATCACAAGGCAATTCACAGTCTGGTGCTCTGAAGCCTGTCACACAGATTCTTAGAAAAGCAGGAAAAACACAACCTACAGGTGTGTGCAAGTGGCACACGGAGGGTGACCTGGTTTCTGAGGTTTCTAACTGCTAGCTGATCCTGCCTCCCATTTTGGCTATAGTCAGACCACATTAGCTGTTTCTGCTCAGAGCTGGTGGCAGGGATCTCACAAGGAAGAGCTGGCTTGGTGTGGGGAGACCCAGTGCTGCTCAGCGTCTGGAAAGACGGTTGAGAGAAAGGCCCTGAAAGTTTGCTCAACCACATCCTGTGCTCAGCCGGTGCCTGGTCCCAAAGACGAGTCACTCTCCGGTGAGCTGTGGAGGCAGAGGAGTGCAGGGGAGCCTCCCAAGAACACTGGATACGCAGGGAGTGTGGGTTGACTCTGGTCTTCGCTGCCCGGCCAACTCTGCTGTCGTGTTTTGCACAGTCTCTGCCACAGTTTTCATCCTCCCTGCTGGTTCCATTTCCTCTTTGGGCCTGGCTCACACGACTCTCCTGGGGAGCCAGCACAGGCTGCTGCTTTGTTCGTGCTTCACTCCCCGAGCAGAAGCAACTTGGAGGCTGGCCGGGTACCAGGGACCTGGCAAATCTCTGCGGTTTGGAGACTGCCGTTAGAGGCCAAGCCCTGCCTGTGCAGAGACAATGTCCTCCTGCCCTCCCTCCTGCCAGCATCCCCGCTCTGTGCAGGGGGCTGAGGCACCGATCCTGCTGCGTGTCGTGCTCCTGGTGTCCTCGCTCCCCGCTCCCGAAGGGGGTGGCAGCCCTCTCCTTTCAAAAGGTCCCCCATCCTCAGCTTCAGCAATGGACTCGGATGCCATTTAGAGCCTCGCACAGACATGGGTACCCGCTTGTGCCGGCAGAGCAGTGTCCTAACAGGACAGGCAGGAGCCTTACGGCTCTGCGGGCATCCAGGCAGATCACACCAAGCCTGCACCTTCCCCAGCAACTGCGTGGCTTCCCAGGCCACAACACAACTGACAGAGCAGGGAGGCTATGGGAAAGCTCATCTTTATTGAGAGGAACATAGAAGTGTCATGGGAAGAGCAGAGTGCTACAAGCAGCCCATCCTGGCAAAGAGGCGGAGGGTTCTCTAGGCAAAACCCCGCGCTTCTGCCAGCAGTGAGCTTCCGAAGGCTGTGCCAGGGCAGAGTATCAGTGATCTCAGGCACTGGCAGTGGCTTTCCTGTAGTATTGCTCCCAATGGAAGGAGCCCCAGCGTCTTCCCACTTCATTTTCGGGCTTTGGCAGGTGCCAGCCTGCTGTACTGTCCATCATCCCGCTCGCCAAGGGGCTAGGAGGAAAAAAAGGGTGAGAAAAGCTACAGATGTATCTGCCCGGCCCTCTCTTTGCCAAGCTTTCAGTAAGCTTTCCCTCCTCACACACAGAGCTTAACAACCCCAGAGAGTAAGAGGCAGGGGGCAGCTGAGCTTGCTGCCACCGTCCTCTGGGAGACCCAGCTGGCCAAGTCTCAGCAGAGAGCAGTCTCCAACATAGCTCAGTGCCTCGAGCCATCAATACCCCCCAGCAGCTGTGCTGCCACAGTCCCACCGTGCAGCCCCACACCGCATGCGTGCACACATGTGCGTGCTCACGCTTACCTGGTAGAGCTGCTCATTGGCAATCAGGTTCTGCCTGTCAGAAGCTAAAGAAAGAAAGAAGGTGGTCAGGGATCAGGGGAGTGGTGGGCAGTACGGTGAACGTTTGCAAACAAACCCGAGCAGCTGAGTGCTTTCAGCTCTATGCTCTCAATTCCGCCGGCAGGCTTGGCGGAAAGCCTTCGGCTGGTTCCGTGTCACCAGCTGCTATCCCTAGGATGATGCTTTGGTTAACCTTGCGCATTTGCGGCTTCTCCTGGGAAGCTGAGTCAGGGGCAGGAAGCGTACAGGGAGTGCCTACATGGATCCCAACCCTAGACACGCTGTGTGCTGGCTGCTGCCTGCAATAACTGGGCTCTGTGGGAAGCGATGGAAAGTCCCTAGGCACCACGCAGCTCCTAGAGATGGCCAGGTACTTCCCGCAGGCAACAAGACTATCCTCTCACCTCGTGACATGCGTCCCTTGTCATGGCCGGTGATGCAATACACAGCAACCGCCAGGAAGACGGTGGCGACAACATCTGCGACCACGATCCCCGAGATGGTGGCAGCGTCCACTTCAATGCAGTTCTGGCACACTGGAAGCCCAAAAGGACACAGACACTGAACACAGGGCCATGACCAGGATCCTGCCCCTCGGCCACCTCTGCCCTGCTGCCAGTCTGAGCCCAAAGCACTCAGACAGCTCTGCCAGTCCAGGCAGGCTCCAGTCCCAGGGCAAGAGAGACCAGGGGTTCGTCTGGCTTGCTGTGCGACCCGAGGGGGTGGTGCAAGCTGCCATGTGTCCCCAGCACTCAGGGCAGGCCATGGCAGGGCCAGCGAGTGGTTAGCAATGAGGCAGCATGAGTGCCAGGTTACGGCACCAAATGAGGCTTTAGAGCTCTCACAGAGACTCCTGCTGCAAGGGAATGCACAGCTTTGCTGTTCCCGAGGGCCACCCAGCACAGGAGTTGTCAGGAACTGAACTGGTGGGAAACTCAGGGAAATCAGTAGTTCCCTCAAAAATTGGTTTGGGTGAAAACTGGAAGTGATTCTAGCTCTAGAAACCAGGTTTACAACACTTACTTCGATAGTGGACCTGGAGGTTCGAAGCTTTACCCTCACTGCTACATTTATAGATGCCTCTGGGGTCATCGTAAACTGAACCCAAGTCCAGCCGTGTTGTGTTTCCCATGATATTCCCATCTTTCGACCACGTGACTTGACTTGACCCAGGGACTTGACATTCCAGGGACACTTTCCCACTGGCTTCTTTCACTATTATTTTCTGTCCTGTTAAAAACAAAACAAAACAAAACAAAAATAAAAAATGAGGAGAGCAGAGAACTTCACAGCTGAGTTCTCAACCTTCACAGTGGTACAGAACTGGAGATCTCAGTCATGGAGATGTCTAGTACAGGGAACATCACATCAGGCTGTCCTCTGAGCAGCGGAAACCACACTGCAAACCAAAATCTCTAGGAAAAGCTGACTACCCAGCGGAAAAGCAGCCCCACATTTGACCAGTGGTTACATTAATACAGCTCTGGGTAGTTTAGAGATCAAAATTCCCTTAGAGTGAAAACTAACCAGAATCAGGCATCTACAGGGACGCTGTTCAGACTGTAGGTGTGTGACCCTCATCCCTAGGCAGACTGCCTTGGTACTCAAGAGCAACTTCAGTGAGAGACGTTTCAACAGAAGGTGAAATGTTCCCAGCAGCAGGGACAGGAGCTGAGCTCAAAGCGGAAGGCAACAAACCCATCTGGGTTTTCACCCAATGGAAAAAACATTTTTAGTGAAAAGCATGCAAGAAACCCACACAGAATTGCTTCCTTGGCCTAAAGGCATCACCTTCAGAGTTTGTAGCTGGAGAGTAAATTCCCTGCTTTATCTGCTGAGTGCTGGAGCCGGGTACAGAACACAGCCTCTCCTGCTCGTGTATTTGTGCAGGGCACAAAGCACGTAGCTAAGGGAGTCTAAACCCACGGTACTGCCAAGTCCAACCTTACGTGTCCTGTCACTGTAAGGTAGATTTGGGCTATCACAGCCATGGAGTAACACACATGGCTCCACTATCACAGCAATAGCCTCGGGCAGACAACGTCATCAGCGCAACCCGGCACGGATTCACTCCCTTTTCTCCACTAACGTTTA
>NW_009702657.1:0-1034 GCF_000703405.1 Apaloderma vittatum
ATATTCCCTAAAAAACCCCACACTTAAGTGGCACTGACAGCACCACCCTGCAAAGAACCACACACCCCAATTATCCATTCCAAAAGTTCTCATGTGACTGACATCACCACCCTGCAAAGAACCACATACCCCAATTATCCATTCCAAAAGTTCTCATGTCTTCCTCTTTTTCTTTTTTTTAAAAAAAGCATTAGATGGTTTTAAGATTATAAACAAAAGGCAATTAATTAACATCTTTTTACATGAAACATTTTGAATCATTTTCTCCCGCTGTACTTTAAAATGGTTACCAGGTTGAGACAGCTCTACACTGAGGAATGACTTACTGTTGTCGACCGAGGGAGCAAGTGGGGAAAGGAGGGCATGGAAGAGAGGACTGAGAAAGCTTCAGAAATCCATCAACAATCTATTTCCGCTTAACAGAATTTCTTAGCAAATAATCTTTCTAATGGCCTCGAGTGCTTGATTCAAGTAATAAAGATCATTCCAGCTGTAATTTTCAGTGCTGCCTCCCAGTGCAAATGGAGCACTGCACCCAAACTGCAAAGATAGGCATTTCAAAACCCTACTGCTTCTTCAGACTATTTTAAGCAGGAAGCTACTTCATGGTACACAAGAAGTGAGAAAAGAAAATCTCTACTGTTTATAAGTCAAGCCAGGAAGATTACAAACACAAACGAGGAAGTACAGAACCGAATCATGCAGAAGACTGGAGTCAGAAACGTGGAATCAGAAGTGTTTTAAGCTCCAATTCTCCTCCTCAGAATAGACACACACACACCATCTAAAGATGCACTGAAGTGAAATCTATTGTCAGTGATGAATTAAGAGGCAGTACACATACACCTCACTACTCCTTATGTGCCAGAATCCAGGCTGGAAGAGATGCTGGGCTGTAAGAAAGCTCTTCTGCAGCACACTAGTACTCCAATGACAGTTTTTTCATACAGTGCCAGTGACATGTGGCAAACCCAACAGCGTACACCATATTTTAGAAGCAAGAGCATTCAAAATCATAGCACAAATAATTGCAT
>NW_009702658.1:0-200 GCF_000703405.1 Apaloderma vittatum
TGAGGGACTGGGATGAGGGACTGGGGGGGACTGGGAGCACTGGGATGCCAGAGAAGCATGCCAGGGGACTGGGCTGTACTGGGAGCTCCGGGGTGCAGCGTTGGACCATACTGGGCTGTACTGGGAGCATTGGGGTGGCAGGGAGCTGTGCTAGGGAACTGGGCTGTACTGGGAGCTCTGGGGTGCAGGGGTGGGCCATA
>NW_009702658.1:272-577 GCF_000703405.1 Apaloderma vittatum
GGAGCTCATGGTTGTGGGGCTGTGGGACTGGGCTGTACTGGGGAGCACTGGATGCCATGCTGGAGGACTAGGGTGCAGGACTGGTTTATACTGGGCAGTAGTGGGAGAAGTGAGACTCTGGAGAGCCATGCCAGGACACTGGGCTGTACTGGGGTCACTGGACTGCAGGACTGGGCCATGCTGGGCTGTACTGGGAACAGTGGACTGCACTGGGACTGGGCTCTACTGAGCTGTATGGGGAGCAGTGGGTTGTACTGGGACTGGGCTGTACTGGGAGTACTGAACTGAACTGGGACTGGGCCATA
>NW_009702659.1:0-258 GCF_000703405.1 Apaloderma vittatum
CAAAGAGGGAGGAGGATGACAATATCGAGCTTGTTACAAGCTATGGTATGACACACCAGGGTTAGAGGGACAGGTGCTACTCAGGACCTTCAGCCGGTTACTCTGAGGCGAGCTGGGGGTGTGGCAGCACAGTTAAACTCTTACAGAGGTGAACCGGGGGCTCCTGAGGTAGTAGGAGCCAACGGGGAAACATCCATAGAACACCTCAAGGGAACTAAGCAGTATTCCACCCAGAAGGTGACACGGCTGACCGCCCAG
>NW_009702660.1:0-59107 GCF_000703405.1 Apaloderma vittatum
AGTTTGCTGTCAGTGATGCCACTGATGTTAATTCTGGCAGGGTTAATTATGAGAAATTAAAAAGCTGCTCAGAACAGACTGTACCCTTCGTACTCCAATAAAGAGGCAGCTCTGGCGTGAGAAAATTTCTTCATTAATATATATCCCCAAAGGGGTACTGCATACAGCTTTCTGAATATGAATCATAGACTCCCAGGGACCCTGCAGGAAGCAGGGGAGATAGGATTCGGAGGAGATTGACTATGTTACTTTTACTGCTTCAGGAGAATGATGCTCAGGCTGGCAGGAAATCGCCACGCCGGTGACATTTGGGAAGAAGAATTTATTAATTTGCATGTTGGCATGTTACAAGCTTTGAAATATGGTTTTAAATATGTTCTGTACAGACACTGCTGTATCAATGTTCAGTACGTCAGTCTGTGATGCGTGCAGCTGTTAACACGGAGCTTAGCATAAGCATCGTAATTGTTTACCGTTTAGTATTTTGCAAAAACGGCTTTAGGGCATGCATTTATTTCTCAGGAAAATTTCCTGGGCTTCTCACAAACCAGGCACTATATACCCTTAACCTAATACATTATACTAAATGGCAGCACGGTTATACTAGATACATTGTAGAAAGTAAACCGAGAATACCGCTTACAAGTTGTGCAGCTCTAAAATACAAACTGAATGAAGAATGTATCCCAAAACGATAATCTATAATTTATGTTAGTGTAACTTCGCAAAGCTACATTCCCAAGCAAATATAAATGTAAATGGAGCTAGTTAAATGTGGAATATATCAGTGATGCTAAGTTTTAGCAGAAATAAAGCCCTGTTTTTAAAGAAATTATGCACTTAGACCATTTGCACTGACACGGTGATTGGAAGTGCTGGTGCAATTTTGAAGTCTCTTCCCAGGAAAGGTATTATGATCAATAAGTCTTTACTACAAAGAAAGCAGTTAAACAAAGTTAACTTATAGCACAGAGGTCTAAAAGGAGGCCAGAGAAATAATTTTCATTTAGAAAGTATTTTTTTTTTTTCACCTCTAATATATAGTGAAGCACCGATATACAGTGTGTAACCTTTCATTCAGGAATCTCGGCAGTCTGCAGAAGCATTAATTAATTAACCTTAATAGCAGCTGTAGTCCATAAGTATTATTTTGAAGCTTCTTGTAAATGGTCATTCAGAGAACTGATGAAAATCAATTGAGATGGATCTCTAAGAAAAATGAAACGTTATTCAGAGCAATTGTGAGAGTACTTGGGGGCAACCTCTTAGGAGAATTTAAGTAGATTGCTTTTTCAGGCAGGTTACGTTGCATATTACTGTTAGATATTACTGTTACATATTACTGTTGCATATTACTGTTGCTGTAAGCAGTGTAATTTTAGGCAGGAACAGTCTGGAATAAGACCTTAGGACTTGTGGGAAACTTCTGCGTGTCTGCCGTCGCAGAGTGCTGGCATCTCTGTTTTGACAACTCTTCGTACACCAGGTTAACCCTGCTTGTCAAAATAAAAAAAAAATTATTTTTCTAGTGGCTTTGTTAACGTGCAGCTGGAGGTACAGGTGGACTATGTGGCACGCACAAGGCCACAACACGGCGTGATCCCGCTCTCGCTGAGGAACAAAGTGAGAAAACCCCATGGCAGTTTTCTTTGTTCTAACGCTGGAATCCTGCTTTCTACCTACATAACTAAACATCTGCTATCAAAACTAAGGGAAAGATTAGGTATGTGCTATAAAAATGGCATTTCCTTTGCCACTGAAAAATGACTTTAACATTTCCAGGAATAAAGACCTCCTTTGTTTTCTCTGGTTCTAATCCCTGTCTCCAATTTCACCTTAGAAGTGTGTGTCCCTCCCAAACCCTGAATCCCTGCTGTCACCAGCTGTGCATTTCTTGGCAGAAGCCCACTTATCAATGTTAAGGATGAACTTTGAGGCTCATTGAATCATTCGTTGTAATCCTCACGTAACAAACATAACATTTCAGCAAGATTTCTAATTACCTTCCGACTGTTTTTTTCATAATGCCTGGTTGCTGTTGGAATGGCTCTCGTGGCGTCCACAGAAATAACGTTAGACTGTAAATCTATTGACTGGAGCAGTGGTAGGAAGGAAAAATGTGTAAGGGGGAGAAGGTCATTTTTATAATTAGTACAATATATCAACACACTAGGAAACTGAAATGGAAGAAGTGGTTAGGAGTGGAAATTTGATTGGAAATGAAAGTTCATCTGTGAGTCTCTTCTTCCCCACTTCCCTTGTGTTACCTGACTCCCCAAAGCAACCCTTCTGACAGCTCCTGGGTATCCTGTTCTCAGAGTCTTGAATCTGCAACCCAATACACAGGCAAGGTTAGCTGCTTATACCCTCCTACAGGACGACCGCTTTAAAATATTCACATGGTTAGAAATGGGCTCTGTTCTCAAATGACTTCCGAAGCCCTGGGCAGCAGACCAGTGCAGGACCATGTTATGCAGCTGTGTCTTTGCTATTTCACATTTAGATCTGCACAGATCAATTAGAAAGCCCTGTTTGTGCCCAGACTTTGCTAACTGGTGACCACTGGGCACCCAGTAGCTCCCAGCTTTACAGGGAGGAATGGCCACGTGTTTTGAGTCTGAGATCTGTGGCAAAGTCTTGTCAGATGAGATAATCCTCGTGTACTGGTAGACATGGTGTCAACTGGGAATCAGTGTAGAGGCTACTGTGGTTGGAAACGGCTGCCCTAAAACCCACTCAAAATCTTTTGATTTCTAGGAGTTTTTCCCAGACATCAGCATATTATTTAGGCCAGAATTACGAAAACTGCTCTGTTTTCAACTGGATTTTTCATCTAAAATGCAGCTCACTCGCAACTTGTTACTGTCTAAAGAGAATGCTAACACTGCCACATTTCCTCATTAGCTTTGCATAAGACAGACTCCTGTGTCACAGCTGATGGAGCCTTTATGAGCCTTTTAGCCAAATGACTGATGTTTCCCTCGTTATGTCAGATCTGAGGGCACTGCTGGCATCTTTCTTTATTCGCTGTCTAACACCATCAATCGAGCAGCTGCCATGCACCCATGATCAGGCTGATTATTGAAATGTGCTCAGGAGGCTGCCGACACCAATTTTCTTTCATCTGAAGAGGCCAATATACACTGGCTCAAGCCGACAGTTATATACATGGAATATTTAGTGCAGAAACCAGCAGGTAAGACTGAGGCTGACTCCTTACAATTTGGATCCGGTCCATTGGGATTATCATTAAGATGTTACAGAAACAATGGTGGTATTTGTTTTGGTTTTTGCCCTCCTTTTTTAAACAGGGAAGTTGTTCTTTTTGTTGGGGAGCACCTTCCCCAAAACATCGCCCTTCCTCTTACACCTAGATGTCCGTGGCAATGAGAGATCACAGCCATTGGAAGATCGTTAAACTCGAGTCCTGCTAAACATGGGCTTTTGCAGGTTGCTCACCCCTAAGGTTTATAATCCAAGTTTCGCTCTGCTGTCTCTCCATTCACGGATATGTCAGTTCCTTTCAAAGGGAGGCAGCCCTTGCCTTCATTCTGATGCTAATAGTGAAAAAAGCCTTCTGCAAACAGTGTAGTTCAAAGCAATGGGCTGACCCAGCATGTCAGGGATTGATCAGGAGCTCAATCTCACCTGGAGCTTCCTTACCAACAGCAAACACAACAGCTTGGCTGTGTGTTTGGGTGTGCAGCAAGCAACTCTCCTGTTAACTCATTTCTGCCATTGGGATCTCTAATCTTGAGTGTCTTAGTCATCAAATAGTAAGTTCAAATCTTTATTTCTAATACACTTGTCATTTTGATATTTAAGGATGACCTGTGAAGGTCTGACTGATTGTATGGTGTTGGTTTTTTTTTTTTTCTTTTTAACACTAGGGCCATATGTTTTTTAAAGGAATATTTTAAGTTTAATGGTTATCAGATGTAATTTTTTCTTTAGTACAACAATGTGGTTGTGTGTGACTATAAGGTGTAGCCAAATGCGTGTTGTATAGAGGTTTCATACATAGGCTCATGTACACAATATAAGGAGAGTATAGCACAAGATATCTGGAAACCAGGCTGCAGAGCAAGAGGGGGATATAATTGACTTTCACCAAATTCTTGCTGGAAGAAGGACAGATGCTTTATGCTCAGATGTGATGGATCTCCTCCTCTTGCCTTGTCCAGTCTGTTACTGTACCCAGGCTTCCTTTTCTCTGTGGTGTCTCCAAAATAGACCAGTATGCTTCAAATATATTTTCTGCCTTTGTGAGGCTCTTTATTCTCTCCAGTTGCTGCAACTGGAGAGCCAATCTGTAAGCTGGCTGGAGAGGAATTGGAGGAGTTGTGCTGCTCTCTCAGTTCGAGTGATGTTATACTGTTTACTCTGGTCCTGGTGGAGATGCAAGCCCAAGCTGATCACACTGTATAAATACATGTTTTTCCACAACTCAGTTTTTATTAAAAAAAAAAAAGTATTAATCTGCCTATATTCCTTGGGGATGGGGATTCCTCATAGACCTCGTGATAATCAAAACCACCCTTAAGCTCTTAGTACTGCTAATTAGCTGCATAGCACTGCTGAGCAGTTAACACTTCTTTTGTCTATCTCAAGTTCACACCCAGGAGGTTATTTCTCTTGAAGAAAGCCCTGTCCTTCGGGAGAGACTAGAAAGGACCAGATGACAGTGACTGAATTATCAAGATTCTGAGAGTGAAGCTCCAGAAACCTGTTTTCTTCCTGATGTACCTGCAGGAGGGTTTGCTGGAAGGGATGGTGTAGGGGCTTGTCATCAAGAAGACAATCGCAAAAAGAAGAATGTTTGATTCTGGCCTTAAATCTCCAAACAGCCACGTGTCTGTGTTGCCTTTATGACTGATTTTGTGTGGCTGAGTGTGCATGTGTGTACCTATGGTGTGTCTGCTGCAAATTCCAAGACTGTGGTCCTGTGCAGTTTATAGACTCATTCTGTGAATGCTACAGAATTAACACAAATTCTAATAGCATGATATTCTGTGGTATTAAGTGAATACACTTTTCATGGCCCACCTGCTAGTGTAACTAATTAACAGCCATTCTCATTAATTACATTGATCGGGATCATAAAATAATTTCAAATTGCTGAACATGATCAACAGGAGTAAAATGGTTTCACTTTAATCCCTTAATGATTTTTTCATGATTAATCAAACAAAATATATGTAGTTATTTGATCCATTTTTTCTTCTTGGAACTGCAACTCAGAGCAATTACAGTAGACATAAAGTTGGTGCAAACATAACTACGTTTCATCCGGTAGCTAATTAAGCAATAAGACACAATAGGATAAAGGGGTGTATGAGTGTTGTGAGAAAATCACCTCCCCTGAGGATTTAAAAAAAAAAAGACACATGAGGACCTCTGCTTCTTCTCCCCCAGGAATCTGATTATCTTCATATAACCACAGACCCTGCAATTGCCTTCTTGCTCGCAGGAAGTTCTTTAGGATGTTATATTAAACTAAATTGGGGAGGGGGAAAGAATCTTGCCGGAGTCTGATCAGTGAAATGATGAGCACGCTCTTAGCATCTAACTGAAAGGCTCACCCAGTCAGGTGTCATTTACAACTCATAAATACCTAGTCACCACCTTTTCTCAATAAAACCCGTGTTTACTGCCAGCTCTTTGGGTGTCGCATAGCTCTGTCTTTGACAGCATGTAGCTCTTTTTTGATATGCAAACAAATGTGGCCTTTGTTCACATCAGTTTCAGTTGATAAACTGAATGGCCAACTCAGGCCATTGAATTGGGGTGGTTAAAGTATAAAGAAGCTTTGGTACATGTATGTGCAGAAAATTACGTATGAATCCAGAAAAGGTTTACAATGACGTTTGTCATAATTTATTATACTGTTATTGCTCCTCATTATCCCAAATTACTGAGACATTAACAGTGTTTTGCATGGTCACAGTGCTAAAATGGTTTATAGCCATACTGAGATACCGTCGTGTTTCTCTACATGGTAATTCATAGAAATTAAACATGTGTATATATATGTAAAAAAAAAAAGCATGGCATAATTTCTGATAGTTATGTGCATGTGAGCAGGGTTGCCTAGACTCAGAGACCACAGTGCTCAGGTACCTCCTAAAGACTATGGATTAGCATCTCAGAGTCACAGCATGGTAGGGACTGGAAGGGACCTCTGAAGATCATCTAGTCCAACCCTGCTGCTGGAGCATCGTCACCTACAGTAGGTCACACAGGAACACGTCTGGGTGGGTTTTGAACATCTCCAGAGATGGAGGCTCCACAATGTCTATGGGCAGCCTATTCCAGTGCTCTCTTACCCTCACGGTAAAGATGTATTTCCTTATGGTTGGGTTGAACCTCCAATTTTCCAGTTTGTGACCGTTGCCTCTTGTCCTGTCCTTGGACACCACTGAAAAGCGGTTTCTCCTCTCATGGAGAAGCATGCCTGGTATCTACCAGTTTGACCGTAGATGTGATAGACCCCTCTTGTGCTCCTCGAGAAAGGGAAGCTTGAAAGACCATGTGGTAGGAGCACCTTGTGCTCCAGCTGCCCTCTCCAGCCCAGGATGTGGCACTTGAGAGTGGGAGCTGCCGACTGATCAGCCACACGGGGCTGCTGGCCGGTGGGGTGGGTTGCCCATGGCTTATTGTGCCCTCACGAGCGCTGAGGAGCAAAGCGATGTGTGATGGACGGTGTTGCTACTGGACCTGAATGACCAGGCAAATTCAGCAATTTGTGCCTGCGATAACTTTACCAGGTGAACATTCGGTACTTAAGGCTTGGAGATTTTTTTTTCTCCTGATTTGATAGCTTGCATTTGGGACTTAGTGTGGCTTACACAGCAACAGAAATACAATAGTGTAGTCTGTCATGATAATGCTTTCTGTGTGGTCATAAAGATCCACAGTATTTAACCTAGTTTTGCATGAAATAACTAGATTTAGATCAATCACAGTCATTTTGTAGGAGAGAGAGAGAATATTAACTTGGTCTTGAAATGTGATTAATTCCAATTTGCTGTTTTCAAAGATAAGCGATGCTCACGATTCTGTTAATTAAAAAATTTGGAGTTTTCCATTTTACTTCATGCACTATTTTTAAATGAAATAACTTTGTCTTTTTTGCTTCTTATTATGACTGATGCCTGGCTCAACATGCCACAGGCTTCCTGAAGGAAAAGTGGTGTGTACTTGTTGTGACCCTGTGAAATGAAGATAAATGGTCTCATGCAAGATACATTATGGGCTTTATGACATGCATAAATATACAGTAGATTGTATCCATTCCATAAAAACGTTCTTAGGTTTGTAATATTGTGTTTTAATGCAGTTTTGTTAACAGGATGACAAATAGTAAAAATATGTAGGTATTAAAATAGGAACCCAGATTTGTGTGCTGTTCATTCAACTGTCAGCAATTGCTGCTTCTCAAAGAACTGTCTGACTCTGACCTTGCTAAATATTCATTTCATGTCTCCACCATTGCTTGATTAAGTCGGGCGACTTTCTGCGTGTAGCTGTACTTGGCACGAGTCTGACCGCCATGTGGAAACACTTTTTCAGTCGAGGTTAGGAATGAGCAAGACTGTGTTAAAAACTAAACAAGCACAGGAGTTAGGAGATTTGCATGATCTGGAAGCACTGGTTTTTTATGAGAACTACTAGTTTCACATCTTATCTTTAGCACACAGCAGTTGTCAGGCCTGCGTTATATATTAAGAAGAGGAAGTGTCAGTTATTAACGTGCTGTAAGTGACCTAGCTAGGAATACAAAATGAACTTTAAGCGAAAAACCTCATAAAGGGGAGGGGAAATAAAGCGTAGATTTACTTTATAATTGGCTTTAGTAGTTTTGTTGAGAGTGTTTGGTGTTCGGATTTTACATCTTGCTTATGCTGCTAAACTCAGCTGCTATATAAAAACAATGATGGTGAAACCAATAACAATCCTTAAAAAAAACCCCACTAACTGCGCTGGGAGTGTATATGGAGGGGTGTGTGTGTGTTTTGTCTGTGCCCACATTGCTCAGTCATTACCTCTAAAGCCCTGATTGAAAACCGCTGTCGTTAACAAGCCACACTGTGCTGAAGCGTAAGTCACCCATTAATTGATGGGTTGTGGGATGGATTCTGAATGTGCACAAAGTTATGCATCAAGTACTCGGCTGTACTCAGCTGAGTCATGGTATTTGACATGAGCTTAGTGCCTGATCCTTTATCTTATTTGGAAAACAAATCCTAGAGCAAATTGTGTGTTTGTAAAATGGAATTGTCTAATTATTGTTATTATTCAAGGAGGCAACAGGGGTAGGAATGTTTATACCTGTAAATATCCAGGTGTTTTGCTCTTTTGAAGTGAGCAGCAGTCAGAGTTGATAAATGCCTTGGCTGGAATTTAGCAACACAATGAACCTCTGTATAGATATCCCACATGGTATCAATTGAAGCTCCATTTAAGACCTAATCGTTGGCCCATACAAGCAGAGGAAAGCTTGGCTAGACAGATGGAAAGAGCTGCTTTAAGAAGGGATCAGAAAAGGCATTGCTACTCGGCTGGCCTAAATCCACTAATCTGATGTTATTATTAGCGATAAGGAGCAGCGACCAGGATAAAATCTCATTCTCTGCAAATGTCATTTAAATAGGACTCTGATATTTTCCAGTCAAGTAGACAGGCTTTAGTCAAATAGTGAGCACTTTATTTGTAAATGCAGGAGGAAAAGAAAAGCTTTAGTTCAGCAAGTTCTTAAGATGTCAGCTTACCAGTATTGATTAATCGTTCAGCAGTGGCAGCTGCTTCTTTATTAAAAGGGTAGCTCTCCATACAAAAGATATCAGATGTAAGAAATGTTTGTTGACAATTTACCTTTTCTCACAATGTGGCAAGAGCTCAGATTGTTACACATTCCCCTGCTTTCTGGCTCTGCAACTCAGATAATACCCATGAAGGAATGTATTAGTCCATCTGCGCGAGGTAGATTGTGGCAGCTGGGCTCTGCTGGAAGCGTCACTCTGTTTCAGACAGACCTGCAG
The DNA here is from genome assembly GCF_000703405.1 of Apaloderma vittatum. Lineage (NCBI taxonomy): Eukaryota > Metazoa > Chordata > Aves > Trogoniformes > Trogonidae > Apaloderma > Apaloderma vittatum. The sequence goes on from NW_009702660.1 coordinate 9,042, forward strand.
CACTGGTTCCCAACACGGGAATTAATTTGAGGAGAGGCAGTGCTGCTTAGGAAAAACCTTTGGCTCTTGCGTATGGATGTGTTTAGATTATACACAAAAATATGGCCTGATGAAGCCAAAGCAAAGAATAAGATGAATGTCTAAATTTTACTCCCGGAGGGATATGACCTAAGGTGTATCATTGCCCGTTTGCTTTTTGAATGTTTTAAAGCCTTTGATTCCACTCACTGCTGAATCAAATGGCCAGTCGCGTCATTTGTTACACCACCCAGGCACATGGAGGTGAGGATGGAACGTAGCGCAGTTATGCACAGAAAGATGTTCCAAGATGAGTATTTTCTTCTGTCTCCGTTGTACATTTCTCCTTACACTTAGGACATGTCTCCTCTGACTGAATTTTGAATGTTGACTCCCTCTATGGAAAAAGATAAGCGATTAAATGCATTTCCGGCTGAAATGTTTTGACCTTTGTTGTTTAGTACAGGGGAAGCCTGTGTGTTTAGTGTAGATTCCTTGACACTTCATTTCTTGAGTGTATTTCTAGAACTAATAGAGTTGAATCCCATTATTAACTGATTGTGGAACAGTGGAAGCAAATATCGCACAGTGCACTAGGAGCACGAGCCAGGCTTATCCTATTGTTTATATCTTCTTAGCTTGCCAAATGCATGGCTGAAGGAAGAGAGTTGCTTTTCCAAGGGATTAGAAAGGATCTTAAGTCACATCAGCATACATAATGTCTTTTCTTGTAATGTAAGTACAGTTAATAACCAGATATTATTCTGGAAATTTGACTAGTTGCTTTGCTGTATACCACCCCTGACTGCATCTCCTGTTTCCTCTTTTGGCTTCCCCCTTCAGTCTGAGCTCTCCTGCCGTGTTGTTCAGAAGCAGAGCAGTTTGGCTGATACCCTCTGAATCTGGCCTCAACTTTCAGGGAGACGGAAGTTCTGAAATGGATGAGAAATCACAAACTCTTGCCTCACCTTCAGCAAATATATAGCTATAGAAAGAAAAAAGGAAAGATACTTTTAAATCCTTGTAATTATTGAACGCTGAGTGCTCATGTTTCTATATGCCAAATACATCTAATGCTATTCCATGCTTGATGAGAACATGTCCAGCAGAGCTGGTGATATTAAATGAAATTGAAACTATTTGTTCTCTGAGCTATGGCTGAGTAAACCAATTAAGGACTTATCCAAATCTTCACTGTCATGCCCAAGTCCTTGGGACCCAATAATAAATTACTTGATACCTTGTCCTATTAATTTATATTATTTTGCTTTATATGCAAGCTGACTCCACGTAGATACTAGATGTATGAGCTCACTCCTTGAAATCCTAATTTATGGTTTCTACAAGCTTGTGCTCCGATGAAAAAAACATTTAAGCTCTTTGAGGCATTTGCCTATAATTAATTGTCCTGAGCAGTTTTGCAGTAGGTGGCAAAATATTTGTTATTAGTCCCTGGTCCAGTAACTGCAAATTTTCCCAAAGATTCTGTGATAGTGTTTATGCTTCTGAGGTTTCAGAAAATGAAGTGTGTGTGTCAAACACTCAAGCAGACCAGATTTCACTTGTCTTCTCTTGTTACTGAGGCTGTGACATTCTGTTTGTCTCAAATGCCTGTAGGTATGGTTTGGGGTTTAGGTGTTCTGAATTAGTAATTTATGGAGTCATTCAGCAGTAAATTCACCCATTGACCTTTGTTCGTGCTGTCCGACTATTTATGGTTAAGAACCCAACTGGGGCGATCTGGTGGATAATGTATGGTACTGTGGTGTGTCAGGCATTACTTTTCATTTAGAAATCAAGATTAATTTGTAAATGGTGTTTGGAAAATGGCATTTTCTGCACTTATTAACTCCATTTACTTACTAACCGGTTGTACAGAGATCAGTAGATGCCTGTACAGTATATTTTTGTCCAAGATTTATATTAGTTTAAAGAAAAATAGTATTAATTGAAATGTCAATAAAACTGTTTGCTATTGATATTATGCTAAATTGAATAAGCAGTTTCCTGGAGTTGACATTTCTTTACTTCTTACATTAACTCTTTGAAAGCATGTAGAGACAGATGTAAGCCAGGGTTTGATATACCGTAATACAGATATGGCTCAACATTGGCCGAATAATTTTGTATTTGTCTTGCAAATACTGTTGCTGCTCTGTTGTTAGCTGCTTCGAGCAGAAACTGATATTAAATCTCTGTAGTGGAGATGCAAAACTGCCACTGGTCATGGGGCAGAGTAATCCCAGAGAGTAGAGTGTATTTTCACTTGTGATTCGCCAGGGTAAAGCTTCAGTTTCCCCAGATAAAAAACACATTTTACTTAGCTCCGTTATACTGTTTTGAATAATCCATATTAGAAGACAACAGCTACAAATGAAAACCAAACCCAAAGAAACAACCCCCTCCCCCAAAAAAGTGCAAACAACTCACCTCCCAAAGTCCCCAACCAAACTGTAACCAACACCGTCATCCTCCCCCCAAACCCAAGCCTGCAATGACTTATTTAAAATGTCAAAGTGGGAAGGATCAAAGTTGCCTCAAGTTCCCATGTGTAAGTCATGACAAGGTGAAAGATCTAATTGAGGCTTTATATGGAAGTCAGTAGGGTTTGAGGGCATTCAGTTGTATATGAAGGGCATAATGTAGAAAATGATTTGATCGGGACAAAAGTATTTAGGCCAAAGTTCTGTTCTCAAGCACACGTGGAAGTCCTTTGTTACCAGCAATACTTGCCCATGAGTGACTGATGTGTGTTGTTTTAGCAAGAGTTAAGTGTAAATCAGCTTGTTATCAATCCTCCCCTCCAAATTTCACTCTTAATACAAACTGATAATTCTAATTTAAAAACAGTCATCACTGACACCAATTATCTGTTTTTAAATATCTAATATTGCAAGTACTAAGATACTGAAATGGAGGGGGAGGCAAATGCAACAACAAAATATTTGCCCGTTATTTTTACGTGGCACCCCCGAATCTGTGCGTGAACTCACCTTTCATAACTGCAAGAGTTTCTGAAGTGTGGGGAACCTTCTTTCCCTTTTAATTAAGAAACTGTTTAACATGTATGGTGCAAGAGCTGTGTTTTATTGGCTTGGGCACAACCTGACAACTGTCTTCTGCCAGCAATGCCACTTTCTAATGGGAGGCACTCCAGTGTCCAGTGGGAAATGGCTGCAGGCTTGGACTGATGTGAGAACACAGAGGTATCCTTTTCAATCCGTGCTGATGGATTTTAAAGGTGTAATTGTGTATTATTTTCTAAAACACATCTAGAACACAAGATGGTTTTGGTGTTAGCTCCTAGGGACTACAGGAATGCAAATTTTATAAAATAAAAATAGGTGCTTGTCTGAAGCTGTCTGCTAGAGTAGAAATGAATTTTAAATTACATGTGCCTGAGGCTTTACTTCACTTGCCGTGGGCAAGGCAGATCCTCCAGCCATGGCACTGTATGCACAACTATGCTACTAACAAAACACTGCTTGGGGAATAACTGAACCTACACATTTTGTAAAGCTTCTCCTGCTGGAAAAATATTACCAGATGATTTTTATTTTTTTTTTGGCCATCCTTCCTGCATTTTTACTCTGTCATGCTCAAGTTAATGCAGAGTTAAACACAAGGCTGAACTTCCACTCTGACTGAAAGCATTGCTCTGCTAATGCCATCTATGAATCTGAAGCTATGAGCCAGATTAATGGAAATGAGATGTTCCACTTTTCTACCAGCCCTAAAAGTGATTCCCTTCCTGGCGGGGTGAATGCAGAGGAGACTTGCTTTCTGCTTAGTGTAATTATAAAATCCAACCAGACCAGCAGCAGTTGAAAATAGCAGCTTCCAGAATCAGCAGAATCAAAATATCAGCCCAGTCTTGCACATACTACTTTTTATTTTTATTGAAGCTCCTTGGTGATGCTTGTATTTTTGAGAGGAGGATTAAAAAGAAAGTTTTGCATGCTGATTATATAGTTTATTAATCGTTAGTTGTATGTGGAAGCATTTAAGCACAAAAAAGAACTGTATTTTTTTATTCATGTTTATCTGCTTTTCGATGCAATACAAATAAATACCTCTGCCTAACTGGAAAGATGCTGTAGCTGCTAAGTAGAATGTTGGCTTGAGTGGGATTGCTCATATGAGTAAGGGCAAGTTCAGGCTTCTTTTGTGTTACTTGTGCCTCTGCTTCCTAGGAATATAAAATGTCTTTTGGCAATGGTAATATCAAATGACGGAACTAACACTGGAGAGTTTAGTATTTACAAAAACTCAGTAAAATAAAGAGCTCTAGAGATTTGATTCTTACGTCTTGAAAGCAAGTATAAAAACCTCCCACATCCATGAATCTATGTTGAGCAGAAATGAAACATTTAGATTTTTGCTTCTCTTTTCCTATTTGTGCCTTTAGGGGGCTGTAGTAGAAATGGAATACATAATGTATTGACAGGAGATATATATTCCACTTGTGAGTAAGGCTCTGAATCCTCTTGGCTTCACTGTTTCTGAATCATCATGTCTTTCCTCAGTGGGGAGATAAATATGGCATTCACTTCAACCCTTTTAGCCCATTATTCATTTATATAAAGCAGGACCAATTAAGACATTCTTTTGTGTATTTGCACATTCTACATATGGAGCAAAAAGGGAGTTAAAAATATCTGTTGCAGCAAATGTGACAGGATGCTCTCTGAATACTGAACATGTTACTCCTGCAACTCCTCTGAGCAGTAAACTGACATTCGGGAACTGCTGAAATACACATATAGACTCTTGTTTGGTTTCGTGTTTGCTCCATTTTTGATGTATAAGATTCATGGTCACCCACTCACTTATCTAAAAAAGTGCCTTCCTTTCCATGTTCGCAGCCTCCTGCTACCGAGTAGAGAGCCTATAGGCACAGCTCTGCAGCCATGGACCGAGGCAGAAGGGACCAAATAGTTTCTGAGGCCGACAGCTGTGTTGCAGGAGAGATCCGTATTAGGTAGCACTGGTGTATCAAAATGAATTGTTTTCTTGGTATCGCTGCTTTCTTTCAGAATGTGTTTTGACTCTTTGTTCAATCTCTGAGAGTCTGAGAAGAGAATGAAGTTAAAAATAAAATAATAAAACCCCCTTAAGAAATTCCTGCTATTGTAGGCTTAAGGAAATAAGCCAAAATATACATTTTCAATTCCAACAACATTTCAGAATGGTATAAGTCTCTGTTGGCTTAAGTGTTTCTTGGCACAAAACGCTGATTATATATGTCTCAAGGAGACAATCAGCATGTTCATACACTAGACTCAATCCCTAAAACACAATAACATGTGGTTGCCACTAAAGATTTGCTGTCGAAATAGATAAGGAAAGTTCTTCTGGATTACGATATAGGGCTTTACATTGAGAAGCTTTGTTTTGCATTAAAAGGTAGTTTGTGGCATTGTGAAGTGATGAAATGCTATGCAGTATAATACAGTTTGAATGGAAAGGAAATACAGTACGATATAAACTGTTTTGATGGCATTTTTCATGGCAACTTGGTGATATTTAACTCTTGCATTGCTGCCTGAGACAAGTCAGTCCAATTCTTGCTGAAGAAGATGCAGGGAGCACAAAGCCGGTGCACTGGCACTGCAGCCCAGCTGCGGATGGGCAACTGCTGCTCTTGCAGAAGGGGCTGTTGGGAGGAAGGCAGCGGAATGGCCTGTTTTGGTGTGTCGGAATGTATACGACTAACTCCTGTCCTGTGGACCAGTATAACAGTGAAGGATTCAGGTGCATGGTGTTGTATGTTTTGTGTCTGCTGGGCTGAGTTTTACGCTCTTCACCTCAAGCCCTTTCCAAAGCGTGCTCTGTATCCTAGCTTAGAACTTCAGCATTTTTCTGTGCATGAGTTTCTGGACGTCATTGCGAATGTATGATGGAAACTTTTGGTTTTGTGTGTTCCTGTAGTGAGTGTTGTGGGATCAGAAGAGGCCATTTATGAACAGGTCTGACTCCTCCAGCTGTCAGGCCCCAGGAGGGCACCCAGAGACCTCAAGCGAGGAGCCCACCCGCTGGGCCTGGGAGGCCAAAGGCAGAGGAGAGCTGTGCGGCTTGGCAGGAGAAGCCACCTTTTCATCCCTTCTATGAGGGCCTGCGCCAACTCCCCTGTGCTCTCGTGTATCTTTAAGACAGACTTCCAGTGCCTGTTTAAAGGCTGCAAATGGCAGTGAATCCCCTGCTTTTCTAGTTAAGTCGTTAAAGTAGTTATTATTTTGTTATCGCTGAAAATTGATGCTGCATAAACTGGTTTGAATTTGACCGGCTTCAGCTTCCAAGCGCTGGATCTTGTTACGCCTTTTTCTGCTAGATTAAATACCCATCTGCTCTCAGCAATCTCTTGTGTAAGTATTCATAGTCTGTGATCAGGTTGCCTCTTAACCTTCTCCTTTATGAACTAAATAGACTGAGCCATGGTCTCTCCTTGTAAGGCAAGTTTTTCCAGGCACTCTAGTCGCTCTTGTAGCTCTTGTCTGAATCCTTTCCAAGTGTTACAAGAGGTAGGGTATAAACCAGCGAAGCAGGGGAGGCCCACTTTTGTTTGATTGAGCAGTTTGGTATCAGGAATTGTTCGCTCCTATTGAGAAGACTGCGAGGCACGTCATGACGAAGGAGGAAAACAAAGCAGTGTGTTTCATCTGGCAGATGGAGAGAAATTCACATCTCAGTGAAGCTGTTGGCAGAAATTCAAACTAAACCTGTAGTTGCTTTTCTGTCTTCGTCCCTCTGTCATATATATTTCCCACCATGTCCCAGTGATGACCTGTGTGGATCCGGTCCCATGAACTCTGATCCTACCCAATGTCTGGCGTGCAGTTTTTATGTTTGCTTTGTGTGGTCCCAAAACAGGCATTAAAACGAGCACGAGAGATTCCCAAAAGAAGCACATTGATAATTACATAATTTAAAATATTTTTAAATAATATCCATATATATATATGTTATTTGTTACTTTAAATATATGTGGTGGAGCACTGATCTGCTTCTGCAAAACAAGGCATTTGTATGGGCAGCTGACCTATTAATATGTCTTTTCGTGATGACTCATTCGATCCCCATGTGTTTCCTGATCTAGTGTCGAGAGGTGGCGTCCCTGGCGACAGGGAGGTTGGATTAAAATGATCTCTGAGGTCCCTTCCAGCCTAGACCATTCTATGATTCTATGACATTAGGGTGCAAGGCAGTCATAGTTTATTATTTGATATAACTGTAAAACATCGAGTGAAGAGGGAATGTCTGTCTTTGCTTTTCTGTTTCTTATTTTCTGTATCCTCATGCTGTCAGTTAAATAAGTTTTTATCGTATTGAGGTTCTATGTATTATAAACAACAAGTGTGAATAATTGAAGATGTTGGTGAGGTCTTCATATTGATTGTGTTGCCAGTAGTTTGTCTGTGCTGAGCATTTGAGATTCAGTAGAAATATGTTGTAAATATGTCCTGCTTTTATGCTGCTCACATTTAAACACGGTACATTGTTAGGATGAAGCTTGAATTATTGAAGAATCGGAACAACTAATCCTTGATAAAATCAGAATGCTTTGAAAACTTTAAGTGAATCCTTTGTCCTTCAGGTTATATGACCTGAAAATAAAAGTATGCAAAAGGATTTAATAAAACATAGGCTACCCTGTGTGAGAGCTCTCTCAAGGCTTTCCAAGGAGTAAATGGTTACCATTACCAGAGGTAATGTACTTCATTTGCTTTCCTAAGAAGCTACTTTGATATTAAGAGAAACTCCTGTGCTAAGATTGGAATTTAAACTCCTGTAGGGTATTTCATCTTGCGCCCTAACAGACCAGCAGCTTGTTTGATTCTGAGGTCAGCTATATTACTGGGCATCAAACTGGCTTCAATAATTTCAATGTTATTTCTCAGGTTTTTTATTATTATTTTTTTTTTTTAGTTTGTGCAGCTTCAGTAATGATTTTGAGCTTACGTGCTGTGATTACAGAGTAGCTGGTGATGGCTCTGTTCAGAGTTTCCCATAAAAAAACCCCCCACTACATATATTACTAATATTTTTCTCTCTCACTAGTTCTGCATTTTAACTGCAATTTTTTTTTATTGTAAATATGAAACCATACTTGGTTTCTTTATTGTAACACAGCTGTAGTTGGCTCCCTAGAGTACTTCTGTGAGCCGAGTTTCCCAAGGGAATAGTAGTACATGGGTGCTTTGAGCGTGAAGAGATTCTCTACCTTCTTAGTAATGAATATCTATGTAAAGAAGGAACTCTGTGTGTGTGTATATATACATGTGTGTGTGTATGTTTAAAAATAGTTTATGCTTGTGTGTTGTTTGTAAGATGTGTTTTGATGTGATTTTGATAAATACTGTCTATCTGTTTGTGAAGTAAAGCCATCATTTGAATGCACTAGGGTCTGATTTTTCGCTGAGGTGAATAGAGTCCACTTCATTTTGAAAGAGATTTGGTTCTGGTACACAGAGAGAAGGTTGATCCACAAGGCTGTTGAGCTGTGCTTGTGATAGAAGGAGTAGGAACTGCATGCTGTAATGTGGTAGTTGCCTTTTGGCACCTGGAGGAAACGATGACCCAGTGGAACTAGAAACAAATATATTATTGCCAGTTTTGCAGTTTCAATTTCCACATTGTATGAGAAAATTGTAGCCCATGAAACTCATTGCTTCATCTGTGAGCCACTTTTCCTCTCCTTGCTTTAAAACACTGCATTAGTTTCAATGAAAAAGATACCTGTTTGCCTCCCGGGTTTCCCAGGCACCTACATGTAGGATTTTTACATGATATGTTTCTTTCAGATCTCCCCCTCCAGTAACCCAAGTGATGGGGAGTGTAAGCTGAGGGCATTGAAGAAACTGGTGCAGTGTAAATGCATCTACACATACATTCTGGCTCCGAAATCTGGCTCAATTTAACCAACAAACAAACAGGAAAAAAAAAACCTCAGCAAAGACGTTGTCTTTGGTGTTGAATGCCAGAGCCTTGTGTTGACAAGTGAAGGTATGAACATGAAACATGACCAGCTCCTCTCCTCACATTGCTTCTGTCACTAAGAAATGCCATTGTCTTAAAAGTATAGAATTCTTAAGTTTGACATGGCCGGTGTGTTTCGTTTTGAGGCAGAAATGTGGCTGCTTTTTATTATAGGTCTACATTGATGCTATTTATGTGTAAAACAGAGGTGGAATTTCATCAAGTATGATACCCCCTAGGGTTTGTTTAATTAGACTTGCTGTATGCAAAAGACTGGCAGGTAAATGCATTAACTATTGATACTGAACACTGGTTTCTTAGGTAAAAATAACATCCACTTGACTTCCAGTTAATAGTAGTCAAGTAATATATAAGAAAATTTACTTCTAGCTGTTGATTGAGGGATTATATTTGACCTGCCTGTTGGCTGGTGCTTATCAGTCACTTAGCTGACAATAGGTTTACTCCAATATTTCATATTCTATGCTACCGCACAAATAATAATAGTATTTCCAGTTCTCACAAATTATGATTATTACCCAACTACTGATGACTGCTCTGTTTTCCTAGTCTTTTCCTTGGAAAGCTCTTTTTTGCCACCATAGGTCTCTGCATGCTTCCCTACAATCCTGCTGCTCCCCGGTACAGTTCTCTCAGTGTTTGCTGGATTAGCAGGATAATTTGCTTTCCTGGCGTGTTCTGCTTGTCCATAGGGACAGGCTGCTCAAAAAGAAGAGAGGCCTAACCTGGTGCATCAAGATGCAGAAACTAGTAACTATCATTAGTTCGGAGTTCGAACCTCCCGGCGCTGAACTGCACGGTCTTCAAGAATAGTAAGATTGATGTGTCTGTTGCTAGTTTAACACGCCAGCCCAGCCTGCTTCCAAACTGAGTTGTAGCGTTATTATCCTTCAGTGACAGATATGTGCAGTGATGGTGATCTTTGACCTGCATAAAATACGTCAAAGGAACAAAGCAAAACTTCAAAGAACATGAGTGTACCCAACACTTTCAAGCTTATGAGAACAATATACTGTTAGCGTGAGTATTGCGGAGATTTAATCGTTTCATCTGTCCCTTAGCACGTTTTTGTAATTAGAAATCAAGACAATCTTTAATTTTAGAGCTAGAATTTCTGTCTCTCCTATTTCTTTGTTTTTCTCAGAAATCAATCCTGTGCTTTGATTTTCTTTTAACAGTTTGCATGTCACGTACTCTGATTTATCACAGAAATGTATTTTGCGTATGCAACTAGTAAAGAGCACTTAGGGTTCTGTTTTTGACAGAACAAGTTGTTTGAGCCAGCTGCAGTACAATTTTCCCAATTCAGACTAATGATCAGGAGAGCAATTGCAAATTCCAGAATTTTCTGATGGAGGGAGACAGTGAACATCTATAAAACCCAGAACAAATGTGGCCTATAATGTACTTTGTTCATTTATTTCATACCATAAGGATAGTTTTGTTTTAATTATTTATGATAATAAACTTCTGAGTAAAGACATTCTGCTCTGTTTTGTAATGATAATGAAAGTTGAGTGATGCAGGGCCTCTGCACAGCATCCTGATATTAAACGTGTCTTGCAGAAGAAATGAGGAATTGGTCACGTGCACTTTTAGGCTGGTTTTTTGCTTTTTAAGTAGAGGTTGAAAGCTTGTTTTCTTCTTCTTTCCTCTTTCCATTCCCGTCAAGATAAAACAGCAGCCTAATGCTGTTTTATGTATCGGAATTTCACACTGTTACAAAGAAACTCTTAATTAAGGCTCAGTATCCTGAATTTCTTAATGTATGGGAGCTTGTGGAATGCATCTTAAAGAGTCTTTCCAGACATCCTCTGCAAGCTTCTACAGAGCATCACATATTGTGCCCACTGACTGCCTTTATTATCGTGCTAAGGGGAAAAAAGGAGGAGTCAGAAATAAGATTTAAAAAGGCCTTTGCAAGTCACCTGTAAAATCTTTATGTGCAGGTTATGGCAGATGCACCTCAGAGGCTCTACAGTACTTCATTTCTAGTGGTGTGATTTTTATTTTTTTTTTCCCTCTCACTAGTGATCTGTTTAAGTAAAAGTCATTGAAGTAAAAGGCATTTCCTGGGGACTTAATGATTGGATGGGAGGAGTTGATAACCTGAAGTACAAGTGAGGGCCATCTATCCCAGCCCATCATTAGTCTCCACAAAATGCCCTGTGCTGAGGTCACTGATTTACTGATATTTTGTTGGTTTTGGTGTGGTTTTTCTATTGATGGTTTTTGTGTTGGTGTTGTTTGATTGGGTTTTTAAGTAAAAAGGATAAAGAGCAGTACCAGTTTAGTGTCTGTGTTTTTAATAATGCTCAAATATTGTGCCTATATTTAATCTGGTTTAACCTGATGGATTGATAGGATAACCCACCAAGAAGTGCTTAAGAACTGAGTAGTGTATGGAGCATTTACCTTTAATGCCTTCCTACTAACCAGTTAGAGTACTTTACAATTTACTAGTATTTTATTCATTTGCTAATTATTACCCTCCTGCATACTAAAGTTGAAGTCTTTCTTTGCTGGTGGTGACTGTGGTGATATTACAACTATAAAGAGACAAACTCTATAAACAGGGTATTAATGGTAAAATTCAGTTTAGGTTTTATCCCTTACAACATGATACATGGAGTTATATTTTTTGGTAGGTCGTGCAAGTAGAGATGCTGTAATAGTAGCTTGTTACCGTTAAAAAATAAGACATGGGCAATGGGAAAGTGGTTCCACTCGTGCTGCTACCGGTGGTTCATCCTGCAGGCATGAGCAAGTCCTTCAGTCTCTCCGCCTCAGTTTCTCAATTTGGAACACATGCTGCTAATGGCAAATAATTGCTTAACTAGTGCTTGCACATTGTTGTAATAGCTGTCAGGCGAGTCTTTGTTAGCTGTTGTTGTTAGTAAATATGAACAATGGAAAAAAAATTTAGTGACTTATCTGATGAATGAGAGGTTCTCGTCGTTCGGTGTAGCAGGCAGTCCCACCTTCTCCCTTTGCCTGGTGATTTCTGTCACCATTATGAGATGGAGGCCTGAAAAATGTTAAATCTTCTAGATCAGATCTGGCTATAAAATCCTATGTAGACTAATGCTCTGATGTGATTGTGCTGTAATCCAGTGAATTAACAGGATGATTTTTAAAAAGTGGGCAAAATGTATTTTCCTCAAGGAAACACAGGATTGGTGTAGAACTGAGGAATGTAGTTGGAACAGGTTCCTCAGGAGGGTTCATCCCTGACGAGTTGACCTGGCAGAAGCCGGTGAGGTCAGTGAGTATTGACGGAGCTGCTTTCCATAAGGGCAAGTTGGGGAGGGACCAAGATTATTTCTGTTCAGGTAGGGAAGCCCTGGCACAGAGGAGGGAAGAATCCAGGGAGTCATATAAGCAGATGCCTTTATATTTATAGAGTATATTCCTACTGATATTAATTTAGTACAATACCAGTTAAAAGAACATAAAGCTGTAGTTCTGTCTTCTGACTGCTGCTTAATGTGTTTAATACCTGGCCTGCAACAGTGAAAAGATCCCCACGGCCGCAGCCAAATGACCTTTGTGAAGCTGGGATCATTAATTAAATGCTTAAATCAACAAAATACGTAAAAGTCGACGTAAAATGTGGCTCTACATGGGCAGTCACGGGGCTCATAGCTAATGGTATGTAAATTGCTGTAGAGGTGCTCTCCTCTCTCGGCTGCGGCCCAGCGGTCCCGGGGCCGTTGGCTGGGGTGGGCCCTGGTGCTTGGGGACCTTTCATGAGGGTCTGGGCTCTGTGGCCATGGGTATGAGCCGCCTTGGAGCGAAGATTGACCCTCCCTGTGGGACCTTTTTACTGGGTGTTTAACCTAACGTTAGGCTTGCTTCGTTTTGCTCCTTCCATCAGCTCTTTTAGGGCGTGTTGTCTGCTGGTGGGCGTTTGGGGCTCAGGAGGCTGGACTGGATCTGTCGAAGGCCTTGGTTTGGTGTCTCAGGCTTGTCTTAACCTTTAGGTGGGTGTTATGTGGCTATAAAATCCACTCTGTAGGATTGTTTGCTTGAACAGATGTTATATTGGCTTTAGAGCTGTAATTATTCTTTATTTATGTCTGCTTGCTTGAAACTGGCATTTAAAGAATGACAGGTTCTGGGGTAATACAGAAATGTGCGTGTGTGGGGGTGAATTATGTACAGTATGTTAAGTTAATGTGAGGAGAGTAATCCACATTGTAAAAAATCTGAGAAACCTTCCTAGACCGACAGTAACGCACACTTTTTTTTTTAGGCTTTCAGTAGCAATGTAAGACTTTCAAGTGGAAAATTGTTAATTTACTATAATGAATTGAAATGTGAAAAAACAAATATTTAGTTAATTGCCTCATAAATCTGTCTGTTACTATCAGTGGAATTAAATTGATAAACAGTTCTTTAAAATTAATTTCCACATGGCAATGTGCAGCTTTTATTTTGTTTTATTCAAACCCCATTAGGTATTTGTATGAAAGGAAGCATAAATTTGTATTTCTGTCACATTAACGAGTGTGTGTGACAAAACACACATTTTCTACCACGGGTACTGAGGTTTTAATACGTCTGGCATAATGATGGGAGCTCAACGTTAGTTATTTTCAAAGGCAATACCAGCTGAAAAGTGGAAGTGCATCATACTTTGGTGATTGTATCGTGTCACTTGACTGTCAATACAGCTTAACTTGGAGTCCTTTTGCTCTTGGGGTCAGGGGACCGTAGACGTGATGCTTGAAGGTCGTGTGTGGTTTGAGGCTGTTGCCGGTGCTGAATGTACTTCAGGAGGCTGGGAAAAAGTGAACTCTCTCGGGGGACTGTGAAGCTTATTTCTGGTCACTGCCAGGGTGGGGGAGCCATGGGTTTCCCCAGGTTTTGTCCAGCTGTGGTAGCACTTGAGGGCCCTACTTGGTATGAAAGGAGGTGGGAAGATGAATGCTCTTGTAGTTTAATCTCCTGATGACATTATGCTCTGTGCAGTATCAGTTTGTCAAAGTAAGTGGGGCACTACACAAAATTAAATCATTTGATACACTCCATCCTTCCAGCAAAGGGAGTAAGAACATCCTTGCCGCTCTCTCCTTGTGACATTCAGCATCGTGGTGTATGACCCAATGTTCTGGAAACGCGCATAAAGATAATTCCTTCTTGCTGTGTAGTATTGTTAGATAGTCTTAAATTTCAAGTTGGTGGCTGTCATCGCCAAGTTCAGTGGTGGATGAAGAGCTGCAAATTATACCTGGTCTTAGAGTGAAGTTTAATGTGTGAGAGTTGGGACTCCCCAGTTTTCTGCCAACAGCCGTGTCTTCCTTCTTGAGTGACCATCATCAACTCACTTAAACGTTATTCACTCAGTTGTTTTGCTTGACAGTCGTTGCTCCTTCCCAGAGATGTAATCAGGCATGATTTGCTCTGATTGATAAAGAGCTTTGAGATCCCCTGAAGAAGCCAGCTAGAGGGACAAAATATCAGTGATGAGAGTGACCTGTAAGACTTCAGAGGAAGGAGGCTGCAAACACATTTTAATTTAGCTTTAATAATACTTTAATAATCAAAAGAAGAAGTGTAGTGTTTAATATTTAAACAAAATTGCATTCAGTTTCTTCTCATGTTAAGTGAGTATTAAAGCAGGAAGGAAGCTAGTTTACATATTTTTACACTAGACTATTTTATTATTAAATACTGAAGTGTGCTGGAGCTGGCTAGCCTCCAATGAATATGACACAACTTACATTGCATTTTAATATTTACATGTTATATAGTATAATGTTTCTGTTACACAAATAGTTGATGGTAGGGAGTTTTAAAAGGCTACACTTTTGTTAAGTAACACATTGTGTTTGTGTTATGAAGATAAGTGATACTCATTTGTTGATTGACAGCAGAATGGACAAAAATCTATAAAGGGTTTGGAGCGTAAATAACTGTTATTCAGGATGCAGTAATCCACGTGTCCGCTCTTCAAAATGTGTGGTGTGGTTAGTGCCACGGGATGCGCGTCTGAGATTCTCCAGACACTGAAGAGCACAGAACTTTCCTGCCTGTTTGCCTATAGTAAGTGCAGGTGCCCCAGAAAGGTGCTCGTGAATACTCTTCTCACATACTCAATAAAATACAGTGTTGTTGCATCAGTCACGTTTTCAGACCTATATGAGTGGTAAACCTGGTCTGAGATAAAGCGCTGATTCTCATCGGAGTTGTGAAACTCCTTGCCACCGAGTATTCAGTTTGAGAGCATTCTTTGGAGAAAAGTCTTCAAGAGATGTAAAATACAAAGATGCCAGGACCTTTGTACTTAATCCATAGCTTCATGTGCCAATAATTTCTTGGGGCAATGTCAGCGTTTTGGGGAGTGTTTTGTTCTGGTCCTAGGGGCTTCACTGGGTTATATAGAGCTTTGGTCTTACTTTCTTCTGGGAATTTCGCCTTAAATGGCCGTGTTTTCTTCATCGTGGTATTTCTGTCATTCATGAAGTCAGTTATGTGTGAGATTTCAAACACGTTCAAAGTATAACTAGGGAAACAGATATAGTTTCTGTTTGACTCTGGAAACTGGGATAGTCATTTGCATTGCACATGCCTTAGAAATTCCAATAATTTCGAACATGAGATTGTAGTTTTTGGCCAGTCTAAATAATATGTGTTATGATTTTGCTATGTCTAAATAAGTTAAATTATTTTACTTTTTTTAAAGTACTTATTTTTAACTTTCAAATCCCAGGGCATGTTTCAGACTTGTGTCAGTAACACCTACATGCCATATCCCTAATAGCACAGTGTTCCCATGTTGAGTTAAATTTAAGGGTGGTATTTTTTCAGGGAGGATGGCGCATTTGCTTTTTCTCAGTACAAGGTCTGTGATTTGCTGCCTGGTGTATGTGTGTGCCAGTACTTACTGTGGGATAGAGGCAAATTTGATTATTCCCCAGTCAGTTGGTTGAGATCTCATGTGTACAGACTATAACTAAAAAGGAAATTGTGCCTCGGCTCAAAGTGATAATGGGCTGTGGCCTTCCAACCCCTAACATTCTGTGATTCTGCACTTTTTTTGATTATTGTATTTTCCTTTTTTAATACGAAATTTCTAAATTTCATTTAATTTGCATTTGTCAACAAAAAATCTAGGTAGTCAATATCTGTACCATAGAGGCTCTGTAACTCTGACATGTGCTGGCAAATGGTAAGAAATTTCAGTTAGCGTGAGGAATATAACAGAAAAGCTAGTTTATACCACGAAGTTGCTGCTGCTTACAGCTGGCTACGGTATGCGACTTGGCTTTTTTGTCATTATGAAATGGCTAGGTCCCATCCAATCCTCATTGAATTCACCGGGAAAGTTGCCAGTAGCATCAGTTGATGTTGAACTGTGCCCTTAGAGACGATGTAAACCTCAGCAATGCTGATGAACTTTGTGCTGCTTTGGTTAAATTATTTTGTCATACTTTATACTCTGTTTATAAATGAGGAATAAACATTATATGTTTGCTGATGACACGAGCAGTGTTTGTTATAGATTATCTTCTTCACTAGAAGCCAGTGATGATGATAATCCATTGACCTGTTGACTCTCAATCTACTTAGGAAAAAGAACTGCAAAATATTATTATTGTTTCTCAAGTTGTGTGTAATGGCCGCCTTATTACTGTGAGGCTTTTTAGGGTCTAGTAGAAAAAGGCTTAAAATTTGGAATTTGGAATGTTTAAGGTTCTTTCTAAGCTGATGACCATTAAGCTCCCAAAGCTACAAAATCACCGTGTCTCCTGCAGTTTGCTAGTGCCGAGGATGGCCAGTGCATTTCACAACAGCACTGAAGAGGGGATTCACATTTACTTGAATTTGAAACCAGAGCACCTTGCACTTATTTGATCATCTCTTTCCATTCCAGGAGATACTACTCCAGCAAATGGAGGCAATTTCAACCCAGAGAAGAAGAATTTATTTAGAAGATAATTTCTCTAGCCAGTGTCCTAAATAACAATCAATTAAGTTGTATTAGGCTTATGGTACTAGTTTTCTGTGCATTGGGTTCTCTGAATCAGTCTGTGTGCACTGCAAAGAGACCCCTGCGTGCACTTCTCCTTCAGTCTAAAATTGATGAATGAAATAGTCATCCTACCAAAGTCTTAATTTTCCTGTGGTGGTATTCTTCAACAAGCATTAAGTTTAAGAACATGTGGTTAAAGAGCTTCACAGCATGTGAGAATGCTCAAGGGAGTAGAGGTACCTGTTAGTAAATGAATGCATTTATTAGAGCTGTAGGAGTAGTGCAGGGATAAAATACTCAAGCAGTTGAGTCTGCTGATTCATCTGTCTCCAAAAGGTTGTGTTAGTCAATAATTGTTCTGTAACATTTAGGCTAGGTTGATTTCTTTTAGCTGTCTATTGCATATAATTGCCAGTATTTAAAAAAAATACAAATATGTAGACTGCCATTTTTTTAGGAAGCATCTATACAGGTGCCCAGGAAAGTTTTGAGTAGCAATGTTAAAATGAAAAAACGTAAAGATGAAAGTAGAGTTCCAAAACAGATGTAAGAAAGCAATCTGTACAGATTAAGTGATAGTAAATTAAAGATTTTATGTTTAATGTTAAAATACATTTGTGTTTAATGTTAGCATACATTTTAATCTTTGAAAATTGTACAAGTAAAAAAAAAACCACCTTTGGATATTTTCAGTAAATTTTTCATAATTTGAGGTATCTAGGTGAGGGAAGAACAGACTGTAACAAGCATTGTCAGAAGATCTTTAATTGCATCAAATTAGCATTATGCCTTGGGAGTAACATATGTACAAATATACACATTGTAGCAGTAGTACTCCATGTTTGCTGTTGATGTGTATAAATAACAACTCACAGCATGCGACTAAACACAACTGTATTCATCTGTAACACATTAATACACAGAATGCTGGTGTTGATGGGCACGTGAAGTATGCTGGCAGCTAGGAAGCCGTTAGGAGATATGTTGTGAAATATGTTTGAATTATAGTACATACTTTGGCAGAGACTTAATGACTCCATTGCCATTAGTGAATTTTGAAGAAACTTGAAATCCCAAAAGAGATCAACAGAATTTTAAAAAAATTAATCAATTACAAAAAAGAGAGAAATTGTTGTATCCTGTTAAACTTGTTAGGGCAAGGAAATTTGGAATTTAGGTTGATCCTCCTTCCCTGTTCAACCCCCTTGCAGTAATAAGAGTCCCCACGCAGTCACAGCACATTACCCGTTTAATAAAGCTTCCTAATGCAGCTTCTATGTCCTGAATGTAATTCATTTGATGCCAAAAATGTCCATAAATTTCACGTTTATGTAAGTTTGTTACAGTTTATCAGTGGTTCAGTGTAAGCCATAACTAGAATACTGGATTCCATGTGTTTCTGGGAAAAAATAACGCCATAATGTTATCTTAACCAGCTCTTTTATTTATATATCAGATATTTACTCTTTGAAGTAGTGCACATTGGAAAGCTATTTTATGTGGCTGATGTTCTAATGATGATTTGTCTTTTAATGTCCTTTTGGAGCTGTGGTTATAACCACTTTTCTTAGCTTGCTTTCCCCCCTCCCCTCTTTTCCTTCAGTTTTGCTTATGCTTCTCATACTGCAAATTTGAACTGACAAGATGACTGTAATAGGACTCCAAAACATACCTCAAACACACATTGTTAACCAAATTACAATTGCTGATGTCATTTACACGTGTTGCCTTTCAAAAGATGAACATGTTCATTTAATTTGCTTTTTAAATATCCATAACAGTGTCCCCAAGCATTTTAATAAAACAGAAACAGTTAATTATTGCCGAATAAGGATATCCAAATACAGTGGTCTGCAGCTTGCATTTAAATATATCTGACAGCCCTTCTCTCTTGAAGAGAAAATTGTGTAAATTGCCAGTTATTATAATTTTTAATAAATAAGTCTTATCTTGACTCTGTTTCTCTCTTTCTTTCCCAACCCTCTGCAATACCATTCAACAGCCATACTTTCAGTGGGACCATTTCTATTACAGAGTGATTGAGCTCTGATTTACACATCAATTACCCAACTTCATGGAGATTTTCATGCTCCCCTAGCTGACATCAATGAAGCATAACTGCGTAAGCGCTTTATTTCATCCCAGTTTTTGATAACTCAGACTGATAACTAATCATATTGAAAGACAATGTGCTATGATACAGGAAACAATAAATGCTCCCCTTTGAAACCTCATCTATTCTTTATATGCTTTACTATTCAGGAGCTTATCTCTGTCATCCATTCCCCCAGAATCATTCCTTCCAAATTCACGTTAAGGAAAGGTTTGGGGCTGCATAATACTAAAAAGAGGAGAAAAAGGAGTGAAAATAACATTTTCTAGGTACTTGGGGGGATGTGTGTGTGGGAAAATAACTAAAAAGAATGAAGAATATGACGAATACAAGCCAAACTCTTAGCCTCCTAGCTTAAATTTCCATAAATTGCCCAGGGGTCTCTAGGGTGTTATTTTGTTCAGGGGCTTTAATCTTCTGTATTCT
This sequence comes from Apaloderma vittatum, assembly GCF_000703405.1. Classification (NCBI taxonomy): domain Eukaryota; kingdom Metazoa; phylum Chordata; class Aves; order Trogoniformes; family Trogonidae; genus Apaloderma; species Apaloderma vittatum. The sequence goes on from NW_009702660.1 coordinate 28,574, forward strand.
CTATCAAATGTGCTACAGGAATGGCATTGTTTTTAAATGCAAATTGTTAAGAGATTTAGCTCATGTGGATAGTGACCAGCTCAAGCATTTCACTACAGAACTGTTGAACATCAAAGGCAGAATATTCTATATTTTAAAATAAATCATTTATCTTGAAGTGCAATGATAGATATGCTCTGTGCTAGATACTTTCACTAACTATTCATGCTATGAAGAAGAACACAACATTAAAGTAAATGTTAAATATGAAATATAGTGAGAAGTTGTAATGCTATTCTGTAGTGGCTTGATTGGTCTCTGTCAAGTAGTAGAATTACCAGGACAAAGATGCAAGTTCAATGGTGATAAACAGAGGAAGAGGAATTTTGTTATTTTAAGTGTCATACTGCTTCTGATGTTTATCATTATGTGAAAACAAAGACTTCAGATGGACAAGGAAGATATGTTAAGTTCGTCATATTTCTGCTTAAAGATCAGGTTTTGAAATTCTCCACGTTGACTGAATACGTTTTAGGACCTGCAATGAAATTTAAAACCTGAGGCTATGCTTTTTTAAATTTATTTTATTTTATTATTGTAATTTGGAATAAGTGTATTCAAATACCAGAGTGTACACTGGGAGAATCTGAACTACTAAGGAAGCCTATTCTCCTTCTCTTGTACAATATTATGGTACTCTGCTTTTACATGAAATCAATGGAGTTCTGGTGAGATAAATCTGGAATTATGCAAAGGTGAATTCCCATTGTGATGTATTTGCCTGAAATAGTCTTTTACCTAGTTTGATTATCAGGTGAAATACTTTTCACCTTACAATTTTTACTTACGTTGAAAAAGATTGCACTGGTATGGAAAATCAAGCACGTATTTTAAGCATGAGAATGTTCTCATTGACCTGAGTTGGATTTCTCATTTAAATCACATATGTTCGTGAGTGGGTTTTGATTTGGGATGTTTAATACTTTGTGCAGGCTTATGAGTTATTTTTTGAGGAAGCGCAATTCCTGAACTTACTTGTAACACCAGCTTCCTGAGTGCTTGTGGCAGAGCAGCAATTCTGTCCCAGAGTCAGAATTATGAAGAAATAACCTTGGGAAAGGACTTCCAGTTCTCAAATTTGTATCATTTCACATCCACTGTGCCTTAGTTTAGAAGCTTTGTGTTTATTTCTTGTTTCCACAAATGACAAACATTTCAGTTGGAGAACTTCTTTCATCATTGAGGCGTATCCGATATTTTAAGGGGGGGTAGATTTAGTACAGGGAAATCTTTGATTTGATCGTAGTGTGCGTTTTTGTGAATTGAGACCAGCAACTGCTTTTTCCGTAACTTGTGAATAAATGCTGTTTTTCTTGAATTTTCAGTTATCCTTGTGGATGTAGTCTGTCACTACTATAAAGCCTCTCTACTCTGGCTTTTTTATTGATTCTTTCCCTATTGGGCTTTTGTTGTTTTGACTGAATCAACGGAGCAGTGTTCTGTTTCTCATTCATGATTCTTCTGCGACATTAGGTGTTTGATCATTTTTTTTCTCTTCATATCACAGAGACTACTCCTCCTAACTTGTCTGCTCTGACTTCTTTCTTCTACTCTTTCTCCTGTCTTTCAGGCCGTTATCTGCCTTGCCTAGTCTCAGGCACTTTGGGAGACTACTTTTGTGGCTTTAGTTAGCACATCTTTGAAAATAAACCCCAAATGCTAGGTCTCAGCCTTTAGCTGTTGGCCTTATTTCATCAGCTTTCCTTTAACTCTTCCCTCTAATCTCTTACTCGGTTGCAGTCTGTCCTAAAAGGTTTTTTTCTTTTCCTTCCAGATCTTTTGCACCACATCCTCTTGCTTTCCCCGCAGATGATTGCGCTGTCCTTTCCAGTGCCCCAAATTTTATTCTTCTGGTTCTCTTTTTTTGCAGACAGTGCATGTCTGACTTCCACCTCTTACCACTAGGTCTGTATTTTTAGCTTCCAATCCAAAACCTAGATGTGTGCCTGTAACCATGTGCCTCGATATAACCTCCTGGTGCTTCAGCCGCCTTCTCCCTTTCTCCATTCTTTGCTTGATCCATGTTGTCCCCGCAGCCGTTGTGGGGTGCAGAGGATGTGGCTCCGTGGGCCTCGCTGACACCCTGCAGATTCATACAGGCTGAGCACCTGGCCTGTCACCGTGCATCAGCTCATCACTGTCCCTTAGGGTGTCTGTAGCTGTGAAGAATGATAAATGGATGTATGCTGATCTGATTTTAAAGGAATAAGTATCAAATGCTGTTATTCAAAATGCATTTGCAGCCTGTCTCAATGTTAAACACACCAAAACAATAATATGGTTATGGTTACTATTCTTCCTACCATATTACCAGCATGCTGGTCTCGTACGCTCTTGGAGCTCTTACTGCTCACCATTCCTGATCTTCTCAGATTTATGTACAGACTACCCCATTCAAATTCAATTATTAATCTAATAAGTGGTAACAAAACAATAAAGCTAATGTATTTAAACTACATTGTCACATAATAGCTGCGTCTAGGGAACTGGCCCTTGGATACAGGGAGCATCATGGCCTGTAGATGTTTTCTTCTAAATCTCCTTTTTAGAAATGTTTGCAGAAGTCCTTGTTTGTGATTTCCTACTCTCCTGGCTTTAGAGGAGTCATGAAGTATTTCTCATACTAATGAGACAGACTGAACTCTGCAGTTCCTCATAGTATCTGTAGTTTTCACTGACACCTTCACCACTAATCACATATCTGTATTTCACAGAACATTAGTTAACCTAAATATTAAACATAAGTCTCAGAGATTGCATTGTGGCCGCATTAAGGTTTCTGGAGAGCATCCCATTAGGTTCTCAGTGCATCGCAGTCTTAAGATCTAATCAGCATCCCTCTTTGGATTACAAGGAACCCAAAGAGGTTGTTACCCTAATCTGTGTATGATCTTATAATATTTGACTTTCCGTAGCTGCAATCAGCGCCCTGTCAAGCATTCCCATAGCAAAAGTACATTTGCAGAGAAATAAGCCAAGTAATTGACCTGACAGGATGAGCAACCGCTTCCTTTTTAATAGATACTTCGTACACTTAAGGCTGTGATGTGACTTTGTGAGTGAAAAGTTCAAAATGAACCTTTAAATTTTTTTTTTTTTTTTATTCTCACAAGAGAATGTAAGAGGAACAGATTTGGACTGATGCAGAGATGGCAAGTCACTTAAGGTTTTGCTTGTGTTGTAAAATGGGTACTCACAGTTTGATGGTCTGTAAACATCCGTGGGGTCCAGGGCATGAGGTGCACCTTTGTATTTAGCTCTTGGGTGCATGGAGTGTAGATATCTTTCATAAATAAGCGCAATAAAGGATAAATATTTCACAGTGTTGTGTTGGAAAATACTGTTTTTTCAACCTTTTGTTGTTAACATCGTAAATACTATCTTAGCTTAAATTAGTGTCTTTTAAAGCGATGATGCCATTTTGAATTACTGCTGTTTTCATTGTTTCTAAATTTATGGGTTTGTAGTGTGTCACAAAACTTACCTAAATAGTCTTAGAAGCTTTGCTTCTTTTTCTCTGGTAGAATATGGCATAATGCCTCACTTGGTTCCCCAAATAGTTTACATGTTTGAGGCCGGAGACAGCTTTTAGACAGCAAAGGTGAAGGCTGAGATCTCTTCTGTTCTGTAATCTGTGGTTCTGTGGTCTGTGTGGGCAGTGGCGAGATTCAGTTTGATTTGAGTGGTCCCAGGATTTCACCCTGACACTCCAGGCCCAGGTTGCCATTGGGAAGCTGTAACACACAGCTCTTGCATGAATAATTCTTTCTTAAGTGAATGCTGGCAGTGCCTGGGATGGGACTGCTCCCATAAGCAAAGTTTACTTGTGCAGGATATAAGACCTGCTTGCACTAGATCCACTCTGCTGGGACTGAGACTGGTCTTATAACTTCATAATGATTTGGCCTTGCTCTGAGTGACACAATCTATGGGTCAAACTGCCAAAGAGATCCCTGGAAGGATCTCCCATGAGAGGCCTGAATACAGTGGGCTCTGCTGCTTCTGGGATGGATTATTCCTGTGCTGAGCCAGCACCCCAGACTTCATTAGAGTTGTGGGGAGAGGTGGAATCAGCCTTGTCCCCATCTTCATGTACCAATTTGGGTAGCAGTTTGTACTTGTTTATTCCCGTACCTATAGATTTGAATCTTGATTTAGGACACAAAAGGAAGGGAGACTCGTGGCCCCCTTCACCTTTCAGTGAACAGGTTACCTGTGGTTGCAGTACTGTGTCAGCAATAGGATCGCATACGATAAAGTGACTGTTGCTTACAACAATTTCCCTGCCATCTCCCTCAGGAAACAAGCAAGTAATACTATAGCTTCTGCAAAAATACCAAGAGTGATTGTGACAATGTTCTGGAGCTTGATGTTGGTGCCAGTGATGTCACTACATCAGGAGATGTTATAAATAAAATGTGGCAGCTTTTCAGCCTCTCAACTTGTAAAAGGAAAATGTGGATCGAAATCATTCAGCTCAGCCCTGTGTAGGTGGCTTTGCATTCAGTTTACAAGCCATACTCAAACCTTATTCAATCCAAGCCTGAGTGATCTTGAGTTGCTTAAACCAATTTATAATTGATATTTTTTTCTTTAGGGATCTCAGTGTGGCATTAGTCTTTCTTTTTTTCTTTCCTCCCTGTACAGAAACAAGTGTATAAGTGTAAGTATACATGGAGTCATCAGGCAACAGACATATGCTTTCCTGGGCTCTCTGCAGGGCTTGGAGGTTCAAACACAACCTGCCTGAATCATAAGAACTTTAATTGAGTAGATAAAGAGGTCCTCATAATTATAAACTGCAGTAGGTATAACAAGAGGCTAAATACATAGCTGTGGTTTTAATTAGCTGGTGCTTCAAATTAGTAATTGTGGTTTCACTCAGAAATCAGTGACTTTATACACTGTTAAAGCCTCATCACTGTGCAGTTCATTCCTCATTATATCTCTCGGTGTGAAGCTTTCAATACAACATCATGCTGAGCTAAAAAGGCAAAAGTTGTAGATATTTGGTTATCTTCCAAGTGCAGTGGAGCTCTGTGGAGATTTAATTCATTCTTGCCAGATATAGGAGAATTAACTGTTCTTTGTTACATATGTAATATGTGTGTTTGATTGGATGTGTTTGCACGGAGAGGGTGTGCATGGATGTGTGCATGCATGTCCAGAATCTGTCAGGGAAATACTGCACAGCAGATAACATCATCAGTGCATACACTGAATCTGCTATTCAAATTGTTGTCTGGAATTTGGTAGCTAATTAACTGAGACAAAGCAGAGCCAAAAGCCTCATAACGGATCAAGTATGAGTTGAAAACACAGAAGTGTCCCTTGCAGCCTCTCATGTGACAAGCATTCAGTGCAAGTTGGAGCATGCATCTTTTATTTTACCCTTTCCTTTCCTATTTTTTCCCCCTCCTTCAGGGTTTTAATTATATCTTTTCCCTCAGAGGAGCAGGAGGTAGTTTGCAAAGCCAAAAGACCAAAGTACTTCAGTGCTGTTTTCAGGGGAGAAGGAAATGTGGTCTCTCAGCTTGTCATCTAGGTCTGGCAGGTGCACAAAGTAAGCTGACATACAGATAAGTGCCACTCACCTCTCTTACACAGAGGCACTAGATCCTTTTCTGTTTGTTTTTATGTAGAATTATCTGATACTGGAATCCACTATCCTAAAGTCTCTGCTGGGAGCCTGCTACAAAACCACTTTTTAAAACCCCCCTTGACACCCTCAATGAAGGCATACATAAAGTTTAATCAGTACATGGGACAGAATTCGGTGGTCTAAATTACACAAGGCTGAACGGGAGCATTGGAATGGTTGGAGACAAGTGTTACACAGTTAAATGGATTTGAAGATGTTGCTGTGCTTCATTGACTTCACATTTGCTTTCTCTGCACAGACACATTCTTTGTGGGCACACGTGCGTGCATTTGTGTGCGCGCATGTCTTTTATAGACTGTTCATACAAATGCATCAAAGTTTATTTTGTTCTTCTGCATAATGCTCTGCTAATTTGAAAAGATAATTTTTTGTCTGGCTTCATTTTAGGAGTGTACTGACTGTCCAACTGCCTAGTTTCACATAGTATTATGATTCCAAATTTATATTTGTGAAAACTATTCCGTGGCTGCTTCTTTATTTCAGAATTGTCCTCAGGAGTTGCATTGTTCCTGATGTTTTGCTGCTTTTACTGATAGTAATGAACATGTAACTAAATTATGGGGAAAATAATATGTTGTCTTTTTTTTGTCTTTTTCTTCTTCAGTCACTATGAGCAAGACCGGAGTGCACTTAAGCGGAAAGAATGGGAGAGAAGAAACCAGGAAGTCCAGCAAGATGAAGATCTCTTTGCTTCAGGTTTTAACCTCTTTGGGGAACCCTACAAGGTAAATTGCGTTGATTACACTTTGCATTTTCAAAATGTCTTTTACCCGAATGCATTTTACAAATACAAATGAACCTTGTCTTCACCTGTAAGAACTGGAAGTATTGCATCTGCCTAGGTACTTGTACTTTGGAATACATCGATTTTCCAAATCAGCATACGGCAACAGAGCAAACTGATTGCTCTGCCCAGTGTGGCAAATTAGCATTGACAGAGTCAGGAATTTTGGTCCCAGTCCAGTTCAAGATTCCTTAGTCTAAACATACAGCAAAGTCCTGCAATAGAACTACATGCAGCCAATATCTCTATGAGCGGGTTTGTGCCTACAGAACTAGAACTTAATCTTTTTATTTTTAAGAAGAAAATATACCTGGGTTGTTAAAACCAATGTCCTCTCTATAGATAATGAGTCCATAAGCTTTCTTGTGCAATCATAATCATCCAAAGAAGTCTTGTGGGAGACTGTCTGAATCTCTGGGGAGCATAACAAGGGTATGAAAGGGACTTGTGACAAGTCTTATCCTCTCTAAGGAGCTTTGCTGCCTGAGATTTTCATCTCCAAGGGATGTCCCACTTTATGATTTCTGCTGCTTTGATTTTTCAGTAACACATTCCCTGAAGAATTTATCAGAATGTAAATTTCTATATCTCTTTCTCCTCCCTATCAGTGACATCCATTGAAAGGCCACCACTTCATCTTTCCTTTTTACATTGTTGGCAGCTGTAGGGAGGATGAAGATTCTTTGAAAATTATGTGAGAAGGAGGAGGAAAGACTGGCATTATTATCAAATGGTATCTAATAACTATAGACTGGGAGAGTGTGATGGGTACGCTTGACTCCTAGCTGTACTTTGTTTCAGACTGGCTAAGAAGCAACAAACCTCACATCCTTGGGGTGAACTTGTGAGCTGGGAAGTCCCTGGCTTACATACAAGGGAGTGAAGGTGTCTTGAAAATATTTCAAGTGGTGATTTCAAAACCTAAAAGTGCGAGATAACCAAAGTACAGAACAAGATATCAGAGCTAAACAAAAGACATCTATCTTGTCTGTGCTATTGACTAGCAGCCAACTACATCACTCTATAAATATTACTGTCAAGATGGGCCCAATCTGAGCTCTCCCTGACTTGCAGCTGGACTACATGGCAGGTAGCTCTCCCCTTGAGCAGGGACACCTCTCAAGGGCAGAAATTCCTTACCTGAGACTAAGAGAACCTTCCTTACCCAAGACTGAGAGATTCCGTACCCGTGACAGATCCTTGGTGAGTGAGTGACAGTGTGCTGACTTCATAATATGAAACATTACTAATCCGTGTAGCTCCTCAATATTATTATAAGTATTGTATGGCTAATTCCAGTGGACATGAGCCGTTGACTAAGTCTGAGACTAAGATTGGATCCAGCCTTGCCTAGGCTCCAGAAGGAGTTTAGAAAGAGAGGGAGTCCACTCTGAATCTTATGACTCAACAAGAAGGAAGGTCCTCCTTACTCTTCATCTCTCTGGTGTGAATCATTCTACTTGGTTCTAACTCAGTTTTCCTCCATGTGTTTCTTGCCTGCAATAATTAGTGAGGTGAGCCTTGCCATCAAACTTATTGAACCTTGTCAAACCACTGTTAAGCTGCATTAAATTCCATCAAACTTACTGAACTCTGTCAAATTATTATTTGACCTTGGTAAAACATACTGCTGCATTTTTCTTTTGAGTGAGGTACATTCTACTCATCCATGACAGACTTATTCAGCCAAATGTGGACAACACACTAGGATGATCTATTTGTAGGATCTTTTTGTTTTGTTTTAATGAAATCTAATCAATGAGCTATTTCTGCATTGGACCATGTTGTAGCACCTTTATTTATGGGAGTGGTACCTCACCATGAACTGATTTTCCTGGGACTTCCTGCAGATCATGAAAACTTTTTTGTTCATGTAAGTGGTCGTTCGGATTCCAATAGGGAGACCAATATGCACATCACTGCAAAATTTTGTATCGGGAACTAAAGACATGCCCCCTAGTATGTATTGTACATAAGAATAATAATATCTGATTTTATAACTGTTTAGTGTGTATTTGAACCAAGCATATGCAGAACACCTGTTTTGTCAAAAACTGCGCAACGGAGGAAATGTTTTTAATTACGTTTCACCTGCTTGGCAGAGACATTTGTCATATCTGTGGGATTGAGCAAAACATCACTTATTACTATCCTAAAAAAGCATTGTAAATTGTGAAAGATAAAAATTAAGAGGAAGTTGGTTGCAACAGTAATTATGTCTGTCCTAAATTTGCAAGCCAAAGCAGGAACCAAGACTGGATAGGAAAGCTACGTCTTGCGTATGCTATGGGGGAATGAAAAAGGACCAAGAATAAAAAAGGACCTTTGTAAGTTTGGCATTGCTGAGAACCAGCCGCAGTACAACTTCCTAGGAACTAATGAAAGATGGATCTAACTCTCAGTGGATTTGTAGTGACTTGTATTCTTAAGCAAGTGCAAAACTACATTCAGGCTTTTCTTTATGTTTATTCTAAAATGAAGAGGCTGTGAGGTGAGAACAAATGTGCTACATGTTCAGTTTGAATTCCTTTTCCACAGATGTTTCTTGTGAATGAGACTCAAGCTCCCCCATCTTGTCTCTTCTGGTTGCTCCCAGTGGGAGCAGAAGGAGCTAAAACACTGCCCAGCAAAGGCAACTGTTGTGGCCTGGGATGGGCATGAGGTCCACACTCTCACCTGGGCTACCTCTGCTAGTGAGCATCAGCTCAAGGGGTGGCTGGTAGGTTTCTGAAAGATCCGGGGGTGTAAGGTAAGATGGAGACAGCAGTGACAAAGGGAAGGTTGAGAATGTCATGTCTTAGGAAATAGAAACCTTTTCTTTTATTCCCAGGCTCCGTGTCCTTACTTGTTTATCATTCCTTCCTCGTTTGCTTCAACAGTAACCCGGAGAAGGGAGTGGTGAGGTAGGGAATACCGCCATGGCTGTTTTGGTGTTTTAAAGACTGGACAGCTGGCAGCTGGTTTAAGATCTCTCTAAGGTTGAGGATAATAAAACTCGGCCAAAGAAGGCAGCCCAAATTTTCTCATGGACCTTACTTACTGCCGTTGTGCATCACAAGATGTGTGGACTATCTGCCTCTATGGTCTCTTTGCTCTAGCTGTTAGAGCAGCTTTCTTATCACCCTGTCATATAGAATGTAGGCGATCATTGCATGTTTCTGCATTCTTTGTACTATATGTTTGTATACACAGACGTGAAAAGAGTTGCTTATTTCTGTTGGGTGTATAAAAAACATTTGTACATGCTTATTAAAGGATAAATGTGTTGATTTGAAGCTCTGCTCTGTCATGGGGAAGTAATACCTTTGGCAGTGTGATGACATCAGCGTTATTTTGGGAAGATTGGGCAGTGAGAGTTGTGTGGCCCTTTCATGTGTGTGGGTTGCAGGTTTTGCCTTTGCACTGTGGTGCCACTTGCTAATGCTTGATTTTGCAGAAGTGATCAGGGAACAGCCTGCAGTGCTATGACAACACACATTTGAAAAAGCAATGTCACAGTTTTCCGGAGAGAGGCTGCAATTTTACTACTCAATTATTGATACTTTTAATGTTTTGAATTAGTAAAGAGTTTCAGAGATGAGTATTTTAGATAATATAGCAGTATTTTAGCTTTTTTTCAAACGAATTGCCGCAGAAGAGTTCAGCTTGAGAAGGAGAACCCAATGGGCAGCATTCCCTTTGGGGGACCTTGGGTGACTGTTAAATCATTTATCTTTTTGAGGTAAAACCACACCACGCTATTCAAGCTTAGCATAAAGAAGATCTCAGCTTCTAATCCGTGGAGGTTGATTTAACTACGAGGTATGAGAAGGTGAATGAATTCTGAAACCTCAAGTTTCATGCAAATTTTCACAAAACACTTGTAAATTGATCCTGTAAGTTTGAGTGCATTAGTTCTTCTCTTTGTAAAATTATAATGCAATAGTGAGCTGGCAAATTAGTCTTCCAATAGAATTCTATTACAGATCTTTTTTGAAAGCAGTAGAAGAAAATGCAAGAAGGTGTACGTTTCCTAAATTAAAAAGAGCCTAAAATGAGGGGGAAGGCTACTGGCCGTGAGTCACAAACAAGACATACAATTTATGCCCTGGAATACTCACAAACTGCTGTATTTCCTTGATAGCAGCAAAATTGTGATTCAGCATGCTGTTCAGAAAATAAGATGTACAGAGTTTTTCTTCAAGAAATCAGCCAATTATCCAGAATATTGAGGTAGAAATTATCCTCAGTCTGTAGTAACAAAGAGCAACCAGAAATTATGACTGGATTTTGTGTCTGTCTTGCTGGTATCCAGGCTTGTCAAGAATACTTTTCTCATGAGAGCCCTGAATTTGTTGAGGAAATAAAATAAAAACATTAATGTTATGCTTTGTGTCTTAAATGCAGGTAGGACACTGCGCTGCACACCTGAGCTCGTTCAGGTTGTGATGCACAAGTCTCAGATGTGTGTGCTCTCATTTTACTTAAGCATGAACCAAATTACCACTCACATTTGCTGTGTGGTTTTTGCTTTGCAATTGGTCCAAAGGCCATTGAAGAGAGCAATAATCTTTCCATTGGCTTCAATAACTATTGGATGTGAGCATTAGTGCACTTCAAGTATGCTAAGGATGTTTAAATTAATTTAATCTCCGTGCTTCTCAGGAAATATAATTTTTATTAATGCTCCCACTAAATGACAACAAATAATAATACCTAACACTTAGACAGTATCTTTTGGCTCCAGGATGGGAAATGTTCTGCATAAAACAGAGTTAATATTAAGCAAAGTTATATTTATTGTTATGTGACGTGCACAAGAATATAAGTTGAGAGATTCGGATACCTCCAACACAGAAATGATTGAAAAGCTCTGCATTCAAATTAAAACATTGATTTCCTCTGTGAGGATCTAGACAAGAGCCATTTAATGTGCTGTGACGTACAAGTGTTACAGTGATGGTATGTTGTCAGTACTTTTTTTTTTTTCCCAAAAGACTTTTACTTTATGGAAGGTAACCTAAATGCACCCTGGAAGTGTAGCTGAACCACAGGTGAAGGTTGGTGATCAGGCTTTTTTGATACTTGGTTGTTTCCCATGTAACTCCCATAAGGAGTTAAAGCGTTTGGGAAAGGAGGAAGCAGAACAAGTATGTAAGTGTTTAGACTTCGCATCATAATTCCTGACAATGGAATCTCCTTGTTTTAAATTTGGGGGTTGAACAGAGAGAGCCTGGTTTTGGCTGCTGCCCAAACAGTTCATTGTGCAACTCGGTAGAAGGAGACTGCTTATATACAAAGAGCTTATTCTTGGCTTAGCTGGAATATAATTTTTGCCACTAAAATGACCAACCTAGGGACTTACTTAGTGAATAAAAGTGATCCGTGCCTCTCCACAACTGGGATTATTAACTCTGCCAGTTAGAAGCGCTGGCAAAACGTATATAGATGAGAACAACATTGAACAGTTAATTTTTAAATCACTGCCTCAGTGCAGTGGTAATGTATGTTACAATCCCTGAGAATGAGCAAAAGGAAATTTGCATTTATTATCTTCGTTTTCAACATTTTGTATGGTATATGCAGCACTAAGGAAAAAAAAAGATCTTTCTGCAATATTCTTCTCATCTCCTGACTAGTTCAGCAGTGTGTAATATAAGAAGATATTTCGGGAGAAATCCATGCATGGGTTTTTTTTTTCGTCGCTCAAACTTCTGCTTAATACTTGAGGAAAATGGGATCAATGAGGTGGCAGGATCCCTCGTCAAGGAATGAAGCGTGACACTCTCTAACCAAGCACAAGCTCATAGTTCTGCCTTATCCTGTCTTTCTGGCCTGATGTTACTTTGGACTGTGGCAATACTTGCTTTACTGAGTGAAAAAACCCCACCAAATGTACGTAAAGGTGTATTTGGCCGTATCCTGAAGTATCTTGCAAACACTGCAACTTTGTCATTTAATTTCAGACTGTGGAAGTTAAGCATTTGCTTGAACAAGAACTGTAGCCTTGCTTTGTTTTTATCCTTTTGAGTCTTGTAAAGTAGTAAGCATGGCGGATAAGATGGTTTAGTTTTTCTGCTGGTCATGTCGATGAAACACAGAGGTCAGTAAGAAGGCAGGTACTTTGTGTCTCCGTGGGGTGAGTTAGACCAGCAAGAGAGAGGAACTTTGCTGTGTATTAATTATAGCTTCCAGCTTATTTGTCTAGCTTGTTGCAAGTGAAAGGGAAAAGGAAAAAAAACAACCAAAAAAAGCCCTTTTCATGCTTCAAAAGGAGAAGTATAACACTGAAACACAGATGAGTCAGTATGTATTTAATAATTACTGGAAATCAAAGAAAAATGTGATTCACAAACGCAACCAGCCTCCAGACAGCGGAAGAATCCCAGTAGTTAAGAACATGGCAGTCATATCTATTTATGTTCTCTAAGAAAATATTTTTGAATGATCTTTTATTTGAAGCTGCTGTAACATTTGAGTGAGTTGAAGCTTTTTATTTTCTGGATTCAGATGGTAGATACCTCAGGTCAGACTGAACCCTCTGTAGAAAAGTAATTGGACTAACATTGGAGTGAAGAGTTTGGCACTAGGTGGTTATTACAAACTGCCCAGGTTCTAATTTATGGTGGGACTGTGGGTCAAGGGGCTGATAGAGCAATAACATACTTAAATAAACTGTGTGATTGCAATTCAAATGCTCAGTAGCCAGTAATTGCATGTTCGTGTTTTGCACGATATGAAATGTACAACCCCAATGTCTCTGACATAAAACTGGCTCCTAACATCCATAACTGATGCAATTTAAACAGTTCTCTGAGAGCATATTTAAGAAAATGGGAAGCAGTATACAAGCGTTACTCACGCAAGCCTGTTTCAAGAGATGCTTTGAACACAGTTATTGATAGGCTTTTCTTACATAACATATGCAAAATGTAATTGAAATTAAATTAAATGTCAGCATGACACCATTAAACAGCTAACATTTGCCATCTTCTAAGACAACTATTCTGAGTAGTAACTTCCTAATCAGGAATTTTCTCACTCTTCCGTTCTTTATTTTTTAATATTTTAGACAAATAAAGGCGATGCCCTTGCAAACCGTGTCCAGAACACACTGGGAAATTACGATGAGATGAAGGATCTGTTAACCAACCATTCCAACCAGAGCCACCTTGTAGGAATCCCAAAGAATTCTGTCCCGCAGACACCCATCGACAAAAATGAACAGAACTTTTTCCCTGAACCAAGAAACAGGATGATCCCATCTCATCAGATCAGTGGCCACTCATCGACATCAATGCCTCCGCCTTCTTCATTGTCATCTAATTCGGCTTTGCTACACGGTCACCAGAGCAGCAGGAAGTCGAGGACAGACTGGTCACGTGGCGGTCACAACGCTAGCGGGGCCCAGCCAAGCCAGTCGAGTAGTCAGCAAAGTCGGACAAAGCATAGCTCTTCTCATGACCAGCCACAGGGCAGGTATGAAGACCTCTATAACTGTCAGAGTGAGCAGCATAAAAGTGGAGGAACTGAGGAAGCAAATTCTATGGCAGCATCTTCGCATTCGAGGAGGCATGCTCATTCCAAGTCAGCACCTGGAGAACATACTTACAAAGAAAACAGTCATTCGAAGTCACCCACAGAGCTTGAATTTGTCAGTCATGGTCCTGGATCTCCCCTTCCTTCCACTTCTTTGTTATCTGCAAACAATGGTCTCACGACCCAGAATTTCCCACCAGGACTTCACTGTAAAAACAGCATGGTCCAGCAAAAGCCTACCGCCTACGTCAGGCCTATGGATGGTCAGGACCAGGTACCCAATGACTCGCCTGAACTCAAACCACCGGTAGAAATTGAGAGTGGATATGGAAACCAGTCCTTTGGAACCCTGCTGGAAGGAAAAGTGAACACTCCTAGTTCGAAGAACAAAGTACCAAAGCTCAACATTCCTCCTGTTAGTGAAGTAAGTAGTTTAAAATATCTTCTCTCTACTACCACTTGTGTATTTAATGCACTGAATATTTTTCTCTAGAAATATGCAGTTCCATTTCCTGGAATCGCAGTCTAAAACATCCCTTTTTTTCTAGGATGTGCATGACTACTTTGGCAAAGTTTGTTGTTGTAGTCCCAGTAGCAATATTTAATGAAGTTTTACAAGCACAGTTTGGAATACTAACACTGCTTATTTCCGATTAATATTAAAAGGCTATATCGCTGTTGAGTGTAATATATTTATAACAGCTAGAATTCTGGACAGAAGACTCCAATGTCTCAGTTCATCTGCAGTTTTCACTCTTGCATTTGCAGTTAGGAGCTAGTTTGATAGAAAGATTGCCAGTTTAGACTCTGAGGAGAAGTGGCAGTGTTCACATTTCAGTGGTACTAAGTAGTTCTATCAGGACAGAGTTTATTTGCAGAGTTCACTGAATTCCTCTTGCCTTTAATGGAATTAGTGTGGCTTAAGTTCGGGGTAACGCTTATGAAAATGTGTCCCATTAAAGCTTTTATGCATTTGGAAGAGCTCTTCACATTGGGATCCAGTCCCAATCTCTGCTACCAACAGTTTAAGCTGTTGAATTTTGTATTGCTGGTCAGTACAGTGGTCCTGTGAGGAACATTTTAGCTGGTTCATATTCGTGTCTGCTCCAAGCACAGATGTATAATAAGGGTACCAGTTGAGCTATTTATACTCTCTATACTTTTTCTCTTATTCTGAGTTTCTCTAAAGCACTAACCTTTGCAAGGTATGTTTATAGCGTGCGTATGAGCAGAATTGCAATATGGGGTTTTCAGAGCTTTCTTTCCCCAGAATATTTCCCTGCTTGGTAATATTTTTATGCTAGGAATAAGGAGCGATGCATTCTTAAACCACTTTATTGCAAAAGGTCAGCTTTTTCTATTGGAATAATTGTTTCAAGCCAATAATTTGTTTGACTATTTAAAAACTTGATGTTATTTATTAACATTCCAGGCAGCAACAAAGACTGATGTGTTTTGCAGTAGAGCTTGGAATAATTTTCTGGGAACTGCATCTGAAAACAGTAAAAGGCCTATTTATATCAAGTGGAAGCTGAGGGTTGCTTGCAGATGGTGTTTTATTAGAAAATGTATTTGTTAATAAACGTAGCTTTGTACAAGATTACTTTACAGATGTTTCTGTTTATTTTTACCTTAGGTTAAAAATCTGCTGATGTAGATGGCTTCATAGTCTGTTGCGATTTGTTGCTAGCATTGTTTGGCAAGTAAATAATTGCATGGGAAGGAAATAATGATGTTGCAAAAGCAAATACGTTTTTTTTCACTTTTGCCATCTATTAACACTGTGAGTCAATAGAGGCACTTTAAAGTGCAGCATTTATACAAAGTGGTTTTGGAAACAGAATGTACCTTTTGCAACTTGTATCAGCTATTAAAAATGCATTTTTCCTTTCTTTAATTTGTGACAGAAATCCTGGCACTGTTGAAGTCAATTGAGTTGTTAAAATCTTTTTTGGGACGCAGGATTTCACCCACAGTCTTTTTGCTTTAAGAACCGCTGATGTGAACTGTTGTTTTTGGAAAGATTCCTAGTCACACAGATGAAAAATTACGTTGTGGATTTGTTGCTATAGTTGCTTTAGTTTATATCCTGTGTAGTGAAAAAGTATAGGTGTGTAATTAATTTCATTTATGATCAGATAAATGGTAAACTCTCGGCAATCTAGAAATGAGTGCAGATAATAATCTTAAAACAGTCTTATTGTAAGAGCGAGCAATAATTTGAAGAGGGGAAGAAACTCCAAAGCTGTGTTAACGTGGTGAATAACTTTCCTTTCTGATACCGAGCATATGACAGTAGCCAGACTGACGGATCTTTTACAGGCAAACCTCCTTCTGAGTTTGGAGGGTTGGGTTTTTATTTTTTTTTTATTTTTTTTTGCCTATGTAAGTCCTGTGAACTTTGGCCCTCTGTGTTTTTCCACAGATGTGTATCCTGAATTTGATTTACCCTGCGTTCAGCAATAAAACTCCTTCCAATCCAAGGTTATAGATAACTGGTTTAGTTTAAGCTTAATCGGAACTGACAGTGCACACCTGTGAAACCCATAACCTTTTCAGAATGACTGCAGCGAGTGGCTCTGTTGTAATCTTTAAACAATTGATGTGGAGGCTTATGATCCTTCGGTGGTGCTTATCAATTTATGAACCTTCCCAAGCCACCTCGAGCCATAGTGATCTGCTTGAAACTATTTTGCTCTCACTCCATGGGTTTCTGTCCTAGCCCTGTTCCAGATGGTGGTGGTGATCTTTGTCAAACTAGCAGCAGGGGAGTTACTTTTGGGGAGCATTTCTCTGTAATTCGTTCTGTGGCTCTCCTGTATCTTTGAATCCATTTTTCAAGTTGGTGTTATGCGTAGAGATTGCACATCGAAGGTTTTTCAGTGATTTCCCTCAAAATTTTGCATACTCTTAAGATGAGGGGTTCTGTGAAGAAATAAAATTCCTAGGTGATGGTCCTGCAATAATGACATCTATTAAGACCTGCAAAGTTGGGGAAAAAAGGACAGGTTTCGCTGTCTTAGGGAGAGGAGGAAAAGTAACCAAATATTTGAACAAACAGATTTAAAAGATCAGACCAATGTGGAAATATGGTCTCATTTGTCATGGCTTAATGGAATAGGATGTTGAGTGCCCTGGAAGCGTTCTGCCATGTGTAAGGAAGTGATCAATTTTATAACATAATTTGTGTCACTTGAGGTGTTGCTCTAAGAATCTTTGCTCGTTTGCTGGGCCCAATTCTGCCCGCAGAGATGCCCATCCATCTTTCAGCTCCTCTGGAGTGGACAACATTGTTAATGCCTTGCTGCTGGCATGTCTCCACTGTGCAATGGATTGTGGTTTAGGGATTTTTTTTGTAGTGAGTAAGTTCACACACGCGTACCAGACTGGGTTAGGATGCAGTCTTAGCAACACTTACGCACCTGTGGACTAATCCTTGCCTCTGAGTGGAGCCCGCTGTGTGATTTCCAGACCTTGACTCACCCACGCAGAGCTAGTTCAGACGTGTCTGCGCCCTGTGTGACCATTTCTGGTAAAGAAATAGGAACAGCAGAGCCTCTGAAGGCTTTTAGTTATGTCCTGTAAGGACTGCTTCATGATTTTGTAATCTTGTAATTTTTATTTTATTACCTTTCTCCTTCATTTTACTTATCAATATTGTTTTCTAACGATGAAGGTGAAACATTTTATGGTTTTGGTGCCTTGAGCAAAACCTGGTGTAACCACTTGCAGCCAGGCTTGCCGGCCTCTGAAATTCAGAAATTGTGAAGCAGAGCTTCAGAGCTGGGAGGGCATGCGACCATCGTGTCACTTCAGGGGGACATGCAGAAAGGCACCGGGTATCGTGACATAGAATTAAAAACAATGGCCCTGCAGCTAAAACTGACAGAAGAATTGGTGGAAAGCCTCAACCTCTAAACAGTATTTCCTGTTCCGTTCTTACGAACTCTCATTTCTCTAGTCTGTGTCTACCTACATGCTTACGTAGGTATAGCAATATAGATTAATTTTGAGCTCGCATTTAACATTTGGTAAATTGTGGCAAGCTTGGGACACCGCAGAGAGTTTTTGCATTATGTAGAATTGCACCTACTTAAATTGTATGATGGCAGGTGATTGTTACTGCTTAAGAGAACTGCACAGTTAAATCCTGTGCGTTTTTTTCAAAAAAGTGAGGGTTAAAGACCACAATAGCAGCTAATCCTCTCTCTGCTGCATTAAAATCCAAGATCTTAATACCTGTATGTATATTTAAGCTTCTAGGAATCAGATGCTTACAAATTATTTCTAATCGACTAACTCATCAGGAGATAGCTGAAGAAAAAGCTTTTCAGATTGGGCTCAAACACAAATTACTGAGAGTACTGAATAAAGCAAAGGCTTTTAGGGTCTGTAGGAGCATCAGACAATGCGTTCCTGGAAAAATCTTATGTGTGTTTCTCCAGAACAATGCATGGATTTCCAATAAATGTTTAGGGATGGGAAATCAAGGGCAATTGAGATAATGTTTGATTCTCAAGGCAGAGTTTTTAAATCTTACTGCAAAATTGGCCTCACGTTCCTACAAAGTAGCAAGTGCTCGTGTATGAAATTTTCCACCAAAATTACAAAGCTAGGAACAAATCCAAGAGGCCTACGACATCTATGTCACCACCCACTTAAGTAATAAAAAATTGAGAACTTCTATTTTCACTTTACTTCTAGGAAAATATTTTGACGGGTTCAGTATACTGCAAAGTGATAAGCTTCTGTTACGTGTTTCGAATCATTCTGTTATCGCTGCGTGTATTGATTAGCTTAGTACTTTCTGAGCTAGCTATAAAAAAAAGGCTGCTCGCTTTCTGCATTAAAGAGCAAGAAAAATTGACAGGTAGATAACCGTATTGATTGAACCTAAATAGTAAATGCAAGAGCCTTATATATGACTTATAAAACTCTTTATAGGAACCAAAGCCAGTTTAATATATATTTTTTTAATTAAATGAAAAATAGATATCTTTAATTAACCACTCCTACACATTTTTGATATATGTGCTACTCTAATTGACAGCTCTAGTACGTTGCCATAGCTGTGGACAAATCATTTTATTCAGATGCAAGCTTTAGCTGTCCCCCAGACTTTGAGCTTGGAAGAAGAATGGACTGAATCACGCATTAAGCTCAAATCCCTTTGCTTGGTTCATGTTTCAAAAGTCTGAGGCCAAAAGCAAACCCAAAGAGCAGTATTTCTTGCAGTATTGCAGGTTACAGCCATATGTTTTCCATTTGTAAATACTGTGAGAAGTAATGTTCTTGTGATACTTCTAAATGAAGACCATATGACAGCACTCGACTGAAGACCTCTTACTGTGGCCTTTCTGAGGCTACTGTCCGATTGCTCGGACAAAAAAAAGCTACTTTGCAGGGATAGCAAGAGGACAGCTTGCCTATTTTAAATCAAGCATAAATAAGCATATTTAGGGCCTGATTTTGAACCACTGTGTCCAATGGGAACTTTGCATTTGACATCAGACTGCAGAACAGGGCACTTCAGTTGGATGGGTGTGGCTAAAAGAACTGACCACGTGTATTTGGTCTAGGGAAGGAAGCTTCTTTCCTGTTGTATGTTTGGTAGTGTGGTTTTTTTTTTTGCTTTTGCTTTCTAAGCTACTCCTAATCTTTGCTTGCTGGGAGGAAATAAAAATTCCCAGTGAAATCAGAGTACCTCTGTCTGTGAAGTCAGCCTCATGATGCCTTGAAAAGTGACTTTTTTTAAACCTTTTCAAAATTCTCAGTGCCAAAGTAACTGCTTAGAAGTAGCTTGTTGTGGGTCCACGTTAAGATATACTGTTATTCAAAGGGTGTCGTATGAAATTCACCAAGTGAATTGACCGAGGGCTCTGTAGTAGAATTTCTTTTGCTTGAGCAAAGATGTGGAGGCATCATTTAATGGCTGCAGAGGTATGTATTCATAACTCTGCCAGTAGATTTGATGTGTGTCTGTGGGACAGTCACCTTGTTACTTCTCAGAATCATTATATCAAGTTTAATCTGTGGATGTTTTTTAATCAAGGAGAAGGCAAAATCTTTATCAGTCTTGTTTCTCATTTTGAGGAGTGGTCCTCTGTTCTTTGGTGCATCTGACTAGGAGGACTTGTCAGTGTTGGGTTAATGACTGGACTCGATCGTTCTTTTCCAATTTAGGTGATTCTGTGAAAGGAGGTTATCATATTTACCTTCATCCTTAGGGGAATATTGCTCAGATATCAGATGGAAAAGCATTATTATGGCTGCTTTTCCGTAACTAAAACTGCATCGTTTCTGCTTCCTCCCATTAATTTAAGGAAAATATCTCAAGCCATTTGAAAACAGTGGTAAGTGTTGTGGCGTCTTCACATTGACCGGTGATGTAATTTTTCAGTAATGACCAAGAGCTGGTAGACCTGACTTTCCAGCATCTCGTTTCCATCCGTCTGGCGTGGAAATGTGTAAGGAGAGATGCTCTTGGATCTTGATAGTCTGCTTAGTAGTTGGCTAACAAAGGTGTTCTCCTAGGACCAGACCAGCAGGTGTAACCAAGTTGGAGCTTCTGCACTATTTGTTAATACTTTTTTGGAACATGACCCGCTTTAATAAATTTATTCTCTGTGAACGGTAAAACAAAGAATGCTCGTGTAAGAAAAAATGAGAAAAGGTCATGTTCAGGTATTTTAAATTTTTAGGATGTGTGTTTTCACTCTGAGCATGCTGCTCAGCCCTCGAGTGAACAGCGTGCACACTTCTTACTGAGAACAGGGTTGGCAGGTATTTGGGTATCAGTGTTTGGCCTTCTGTGGTAGAATGAATGGCCGTTTGTAGACTTTACCATCAGCTGTGTTAAATATTATTTTATCTGACGCAAACCCTTAAAGTAACACACAGCTAGTTTGAAAGAACCTACTTACATGCTCACTGCTCTTTCCTGTCACAACGTTCATTTATTTTTTCCCAAAATTCTTTTTTTCTTTGTAGTGAGCACAGGAATTAACATTTTAAATAGGCTGAGAACACAGAAGTCATGTTTTTTAAAGTACAGGCAGGAGAGCACACACGCGTTTTTGCATGGGCAGTGACAGCTGTGGTGAGTCATTGCTGGGATGGAACCTGGGGCTGCTCAGGACAGCCTCCGCTTCTGGACCAAGATTGGATATTCTTGCTAGTAGCTATAATTGACTTTCTTCCAGGGCCACTCATTTAGTGAATATGATGCAAACATTACACCCAGCGCACACCTGCTAAAAGTATAAAAAGAGGCATAAAGAAAGTCAGTGGGCGTAAATGTAGTCTCAGAGAAGGAAGTTCTAATCATGATGAAAATGGTAGTCAAATAGAAAATTTGACTTTTCTGTCTGATTTATGTGCAGCAGATAAAGCAACAACTGGAATGCTCTCTTGCAAATGCCAGGGATCTGTACAGCTGAATGAGGCAGAAATTGTGATTAGATGTTGCAGAGCTAATAGGAAACCCAACACAACCCACTGTTCAGACGCTATGTTAGCAGTTGAGACTGAAATGCAGCTAGTGAAAGGTAAAGCAGGAGGGGTATTACCACGTTTTTTGAAGCTGAATGAAGATTTACAAATACAGAACGAATACAATATATAACAAATATTGCAACAAGTGAAATGAGGCCTAGGGAAGGAATAAGGAGAAAAGGTTACTTGTGCAAGAGGTATGGTAGTCATGAAATAGATGTGGGTGGGATCTGAACGTACAGTGACCCTTTGCTTTAGGTTTCGATTGGAACACGCTGACCGTGAAGCAGAGGATGGACAGAGGAAGTAAGGACAAGGAAACTGGACTCAACATAGGGGAGTTCTTAACTGTTCTTAAGCTCATCAGACTCCATCTTGTGTAAAACCGTACGTGATGTGCAAGCAATCAACCCTCGATCCAGAAGGCAGGCTCCTCCTGCTTTGTGTTCTTACGATTTAACACCTGTAAGATGCTTACTCGCATGCTTAGTTTGTTGACACGCAGGATTGCACCCAGATTTTAAACCCTTAGAGCAATGCCATATGAATCATGTTTATAACATACCTTCAAAGTGTGAAAATCAGAGTTGGGTCTTACATAGCATTTCTGACTTTATGGCCAGAGCCACCCCACTGTAAGCTGGTAGTCTCTGATTCAAGTATGGAAAACCATTTAGAAGTTGCAGGTGAAAACATCATATGGGAATACTTTAGTAAAAAAAAAGAGAGTGAAAGAAAGTTAAACATAAAACTTGGCAACTCTCCATGAACTGCAGATACAGGTTAAAGTTATTTAGTTGGCAGGCGGTTGCTAGTGTATTAGCGGTGTTGGGGGGAAAAATAAAAAATCTAATTTCTGTATTTTGGCTTGTGCAGTAAAGAAATTCCTCCCACATAAATATGTTCATTTCACCTTCTGGGAAGTAAAGAAAGGAAACTGTAGCTGCAGTCTGTTATTTAATCTTCCTGAAATTAGCATTTGGTGCTCAGGAAGATTGAAAGATTTAATGGCAGTGCCTTCCTCAAAAGAAAGAAATGACACACCACATATGTTTTAGCACTGGCTAGACAGTTAAATGGAATTAATCAAAATCCATGTTAAAATATTTCCATGTGTTAATTAGCAACGGTTTGGAACATTAAAATACATATTGGCTTGGGAATAAATTAGTGAAGAAATATCAGATGGAGTTTGTGGGCTTTTAATTGCAACATAATATACTGTGTGTTTCAGAAAGGTAAATGTAAATACACTCCTATGAAGTACTGTGGCAATATGCATTTAACAATTGTGTAATAAAACAATCTAAAACATGCTTTTGTTATAGCAGAGAGAGTGATGCCATTTCCCATTTTAAAAGAAACATTAAATTGTTTCCTCATATAATAAAGCGAGAGAAAAACAGTTTAAAAATGCCAGGAGTTTCATCTCAGGCCAAAGGAAGTTTTAAAATTTCTCTTTTGAAAATCATGGTGATATAGCAAGTACCAACACCAGGTCATCACTGCATGTGGAATTCACTTTTCCCTTTATGTTCTTGCTGGGTCAGTGCAAAGTTTGTTTCCCAGTCCCTCATGCTGAGTCTCGAGAGCAGCAGAATAGTATAAATTTAGTTAAGTATGTAAATGAGACTGAACAAATAGGTATATTCATACTCTTCAGTTAATACGTAAAAAAGAGGTAGAGATATCTATGGTAGCGTTACAGATACTAGCTGAGGATAAAGGCCGTGGTTGGTCCACAGAGTAGGGAGGACTCATTTCTCTTCCTAGGGAGGGAGTGACTGTTCTTTTCCATGACAAAAGAATGTGTAGAAACCAGTATGTAGAAGCCTCCAAGAGATTTCCTGATGTTGCATCGTGGGTTTGATCTCCCAACATCACATCGGTGGGGATGGTTTTGTGTACATGCAGTGTGGGGAACTTAAGAAGAAGGTAGGTGTTAACTTCAAATTTTTCCATGGTTGCTGTTCAAGTGGCTGTTTTTAAAATTACATGGCGTGTAAAGAAATGGTTTGGGGAGCAGAGGGAGGAAGAGGCAGGGTAACTACAGATTTTCCAGGCTAATGAGCCTGGTTTTGCTTGGATTTGCAAAGATCTCTGAAAGGAGTCAGTGATTGTAGGTGTAAGCCTCACTGTCAATTAATACTACCACTCTAAACATATTTCAGTTAATGTGTGCTGCATGCTTCCTCAGAATAATTTCCCATTGTTATATCCCCCAGATGTGGAAACTCGTTGGGTTATATTTCACTGAGCTGCAAGTTGTGACACTTAAATCCAGAAGACAAGCTGGCAATTACTTCTGTTGTTTGTAAATATCCAGGCATCCATTTACATTTGCCAGTATTTTCTTAAGTATGCTAAAACACTGACACATACCCTTTGTAAACTCAGAAAACTGGAAGGATCCTCAGGTCCTTTGGGGGAGGCAGGATTTGGATTTTATTACTTAGAGTTCACTCTGAATGAAGGCTTCAGTTCTGGTCAGTAACCTACATTTTGCCAAGAAACCCTAACTTCCACCTTGTCAGAAACTAAAAAATCCCTCAAAAAATACATAATTTCTAGTAGCACATGCTAATGAAGCTGAATTAGCTTAATTTTGAACCTCTTTTTACATTTAGGAGTAGCTTTCCAAAGTGGCTTCCTTGTGAGGTACAGCTTCGCTGCGTGTTTCGTGTTGGGCAGAAGGAGAGATTGTAACATCTTCCCACCAACACATGCAGTTACATGTTGACATGAAATATGGCACAAATTTAGCTAGGGAAATATTAAAAAGAGTAGTTTTTATTCAAAGCAATTATCCTAGCAACCACATCATTTGCTGCACAATACCACGATCACAGAGATCACCATTTAACATGGTTTCATGGCGAGGACCATGCACTGTGGTGTCATGGACCACAAATAGTTTGCAGATCCAAGTTTGGAAGTCAGGGATTTAGGGCTTTGCCAATATTTCTGAATGCAAAACTTTACCACTGAATTTTCCTAAGGTCTGTGAAGTCACAAAAAGCCAATGAGGGATATGCACTGTCTGTGCCAACGGTTGCCTTTTTTTTATTGTCATCAATTATTTCTTCCAGCACCAGATAGAAAATGACCCTGCAGAGTAAAATGGAGGCAGAGCTGCTTTCAAATAGTTTCTGCATGTGAATACAAAGAAATGCATTTAAATTCTACTGAATTCGTATTTACAAGTGATACTGCTTTTTCCTCTCCCTGTGGTGATAAACTAGTTCTTGCCAGTTCCTTAAAATGTGAAATACCCAATTCACTGTACTCCAGATAAACTAAATAAACCAGACTGAGGAGTCAAGCCTTTTCTAGGGGTTGTAGAGGTGACTGTAAAATGCAGCCAGGTTAGGCCTATCTTACCCTCTGATGTTGACATTGCTGTGGAAGTAATCCCACCAATTCCGCATGAGGGCTAAGACTTTCTGATTTTGAATAGAAGCAGCAAAATTGGACCATAAATGATCAGTCTGAATAAGACTTATTTAGGGCTAGCAGCAAGAGTAGGATGTATCAGGTATATAGAGAATTATTGCTCTTCAGAGGAGAAGAAAAATTAAAATTTGCAAATGCTGTTTTCATAAACACGTTTTATTAAGATGTAACTGCACCTGCATTTCATCAAGAAAATTGTTTGCTACAGTTTTTAATATACTTTGATATATTGAATATATTTGATTTATTTTGATAATAATGTTTTTTCTGGTTTTATTAGTAATCTACATACTTTAAGTCCCTAGTCCCAAGTATCAGATCTTGTGAGAGATGGACTGTTTACTTATAATTCTCATCTCACTTATTCAAAACCAGTATTTTTGCTATAATAAAGAATTCAGATTAGCAACCAGATTTCAGATGTTTAGCTAAATCATGGATGTTATATTACTGTTGACTTAGCTTGGTTACAAGAGCCAGGTGCTAGAAAGAAAAAGGGTGCAGTTCTTCTAGCATTTTTGTTTATTTTAGGAACACACTTTGGAAACAAATCTGATCTTCCCCAGTTGCTGCTCGCTGGGGAGTGGCCTCAGGATACGTGAATTATTTTTCTTCATGTTGAAAGGAAAACATGAGAAGCTCTGCAGGGATGCTTGTACTGGGTTTCGGATGCTCTGTGGAGCCCAGGAGAAGTCAGACTAGTGCCACGCAGCCCCTTCTCTCGCCTCCTCTCCCCCAAGACGCACACACTTGCCTCACGGGCTTCTTGGCACCAACTCTTTATCTCCACAGATCGACTTCTGTTGTGATGTGCTTCTTACTATAGATCCAGCTTAATTGTCTGCCACTAGGACAGGTAGAGACACGGGATAAGATTAACTGTCTTAGTGTTACCAGAAGGGTGACTGACTTCTGTAGTTGCCTGTAAGAACTGTAAACACCTTTATGAGCAAGTGGCAAGAATGAAGAAGACAAGGTCACAGGTTTGATTCCCGTTCGGTCCCCATGTGCTGCCTGATCTAGTTGAGAGGTGGCATCCCTGGCGACAGGGAGGCTGGATTAAACGATCTCTAAGGACCCTTCCAGCCTAGGCCATTCTATGATTCCATGATTCTCCTTATCACAGGCTTCAACTCTACAGGTACAGCCTAAGTCTAGCTCTTTGAGAACGGAAAACTTTTATAAGTGATGGAGACAACTTCCATAACAAAGCATTTTAACATGCTAATTTTTACAGGCCAACATGGGAGATTTTCCGTAACAAATCTTGCATGCTCTTTGAGAAGTGGGAGCCCAGAACAATTCTCCATGTTCTTGGCTGCTCCAGTCATTTCAGTTTCTAGAGTGAGGCACACGTCAGATCACTGAAGGACAGAAGCGAACAGAGGCCTGAAGAGAGAGAGGGATTTCCCCTTTCATTAGCCAGGATAAATATGTTTGTTCAAGAACAAATAGCTGGAATAAGAAGATGTGAAGCTCTGATACTGGAGAAAAGACTGTTTGTATCATGTACATAGGAAATACTGATCACAGATAAACCATTGTTAAGATTGTCCTTTAACGAGGCCAAGTTTACTTGAGATCGCTGACTAAGACCTTGTTTTTCATTCTTTTTTTCCCATTTGCGACCGTGGGGCCCTGCACGGTGAGTAAAGATGCGTTTGCAGTGAGGTGGGCTTTACACTATTTCCGCAGAGCGTAGTTCTTTACTGCAAGCTGCACTGGACTTTGGTGCTGTCAGGAATCCTTATTGAGTGGGATTCCTGGGTTTAAAGTCAACAGCCAGAGGCAGAAAGAAGAGATGCTATCTCCATGGCATGCCCTTAATAAAAAGTTGGCTTGAACATAACTCCCTTCTGATAGCAAACCTGTGTGTAACGGCGAGAGTGTTTACTTGACACTCTCCAGGATTACCCGTGGTATTTTGTTGTGCCGAGCAGTCCAGAGAGAGGCTGTGCTTGCGGCAGCGGAGCGTAGCGGCAGTGCTTGCTTCTGGGACTGTCCCAGGCAGAGAGGTGGCACATGGGTGTAGAAAGAGAAAAGGGTTTGCTTTCAGCAGTGGACTTGGAGCCCAGGCCTGGGCTGCAAAGTCTGCAACTAAAATGTGGCAGTTTGTGTTGGCACAACAGGAGGTTTGAGCAAGAGCAGCCCTAACTGAAGACAAGGGCTCCAGTAGGAAGCTGTGGCAGAGGACATGGGGGAAGGCGTAAAACCTCCTGATGGTGCTTTACCTGACTTTGCCAACCGCTACAGCCTCTGCCTGGGCTTCTCCAGAACCAGACTGTTTCTTCTTTGTGGGATTCTTGTAGATCTCATCTTACTTCCCTTTCTGTGGGGGCCTGTTCCTTCAGAGTACTGGAAGTAAAGTTGTCTTCTGCACTGTTTCTGAAGCTGAGTGTTTGCAGACTTCATGGATGATTATTTTTCTGGCAGTGGTATCACTGGTTTGTTTTCTCTGTGTGTCTGTGTATGTACAAATCCAGACGTAAAATAATAGATAAACAGTATATAGACAGTCACATGGCCACTTAGATCGGCATCCACACTTCTAATCCAGAGGCTGAAAAGGCTTTCCCTGGCCCAGGGCTGTGGTTTCACAATAGATCACACATGATGAAAGTGGAAAGGAATTACATATTTTGTTGCCTCCTCTCCTGTCACATAAAGCCACGTAGAGATCTTCACTGCATCTGGTTTCTGATTTTGGCCCTGAGTACAGACAAGTATCACAGGCCCTAACAATTGTTGTTTCTGGTCCTCCCTCCAAAAGTGAGACCCAAGGGAATTAGTTGTCAGCTGAAAAGTCTCTGTTCTGTTCAGTGCTTAAATTTACTGACGTTGCTTGTTTGTCTCTTGCAGAGTGGGCTCATACAATTACTTTTTAAATTCCTCTTTGTTCCCACAGCTACTTTCACACTCAGTCCCTCTCAAAACAAAGCAGGATGGGCTTTGCCCCAGTGCTGGTGTCCCACAGCTCCCAGCACACACTGTTGCTCCAGCCGTGGCGAAGGGTGTGGGTCTGCCGTGGGGGGGCCGGAGGAGGCAAGGAGGAGAAAAGTTTGGCTCGTTGCCCATGGCGCAGGGAGCAGAGCTGTGTGACTCAGGAGCCGGGGGAGAGGAAGATACTGCAGTCTCTAGGTGGAAGAGTGAAGGCGTCAGTGTGTGCTTTAGTGAACGTGACAGAAGGATAAGGGGCTGGGAAGGGGAGAAGTGCAAGGCAGGTATTCACCCAGGTGTAGGGTGCAGGACTGAGGCTGCCGGGAGGAGGCAGGAGCAAGAGTGCCTGCCTGGGCAAGTGGAGAACCTGGGGGATATCCCCTTGGCTGACTTATCAGCTGCTGTAGCCTCTTCCTGCGACTTGTCTGCACCGTTTGGAGAGAGTACTAGTGACCACAACAGTGTGTTTTTAGATCAAATCACTAATATATCCACTCTAAGGAGGGGTAAGTGTGCATGAGACTTCTGCCCAAGTCGTTTCCTCTTCTGTACGATCAGATGGATGTTGTGAGTAGCTGTGGCTGCGGTAGCAGCACAACCTGGACTCTGTCATAGAAAAGCCTGAACATTTTAAGTGAGTGCTTGGTACCTGAGAAACAATCACTTCTCTTCTGTTAGGAAGCCTTGAGTTAGCAAGCTGCTCTTAAACTTTGAGGTGATTATAGTACACATGTATAAGGTGTAGAACCAAAGCTCCTGTATTTATGTATAAGAAAGGCATTTAAATACGGTTCCCTACCATTTTTCATGTATTTTTACAGTGGTGATGGCGGGACTTTGCATATGGATTATTGTAATCCTACATCCTTGTAGCAAACTCTCACCTTGGATCGAGTGTCACATTGGACAAAGAGCTTAGCAGATATTTTGGAACAGTGTTCTCCTTTGTGAATGATTGTTTTGCTTTCTCTCTGCTCTGAGAAAGGAGGGGAAAAAAACCCACACCAAAACTGCATTTACCACAGCTTTGTGTCTGAGCTGATAAATTGTGGTGTGAGCTTCAACTTGGGCTTAGACAGAAAAGCCTGAAACACAGACTGAGATAACTCAGGTCTGCCCACAGTAGACATCAGAAATATTCCTTGAAAGGGTTCCAAAAGTTTTGAGGCCCGGATAGCTGTGGCCATAATTTGTGTGTGTGTGTAAAAATACATACCATATAGGATGTGTATAAAGCCATTTGAAAACCAAGCAAAGTGTGCACAAAGAGATTGCTCTTGGAAAAAATATTTGGAAGATTACAGAGTTGCTTGTGTTTGGTTTTTTTTAAACAAACAAACAAACAAAAAACAACAAAAACCAGTGAAAAGCCAACACTGGCATTTTTGCATGTGGCTGTTACACAAGTCTCCTTAGGGATTACTTTTGACATTGGGCTCTTAAAGTTGCAGCATCTTGTGTAATGTGCTTGCACAGCAAGTGCTGTGCTTCACAGGCAGCAGGTTTCGACCCAAGGCAGTCAGCAGCGATCGCTGCCACGGGCGTTGTCTGCAGAGTTACGTGAGAGTGGTGTGAACCCTTCCAAAACTGAAGGATAGAAAATGGAGTAAAGGAGACTGTTGAGGAAAAGAAAAAAATAAAATCCTCACAGCACAACAATCTTGCACATTTGGCTTTGAGTAAAAGGGATATAAGCAATTATTTCTAATTCTGGTATCTAAGCTCTGGAGTTTATTTACTAAAAAGAGAAAAAAATCAATGCATTTTCTCCATGAGTATTAATTTGTGCTCCTGCCAAAGTGAATGTAAGTTTTAGTTTTGGGTTCAGTGGAAACAATTTTTGGCCCTCTATAATTAAGGTTAATAGGTGAAAAGTGTTCTCCAATTTTTCCCCCTCTTGTACATCTATACCTACTCTGCAACATGCCAAGCAATGAGGCCCAGATACGAGCTTGTTCCTCTGCGGAGATTTTATTTTTAAGGACTGAATGCCAAACCCACTGTTGCTTATAGTAAACTTGCCATTGACTTAAGTAGTGTTTGGATCAAGACCTGTAAAAATAAATTCAGAAAGAACCGCACGTGTGCAGATGACGACAGCATTATAGATTGGACTGGAGTGAATATTTGTGCTGTCCTCTTATGTAGCACTTCAAAACACCACAACTTTCACTGAAACAAGCTCTTGGGAAAATAAATGGAGAAGTTTCCAAATACTATAGCTGCTTCAGTATTCATACATAATAAACCCAGCTTCTGTAAATAACTCATTTTATCTGTCAAACATTGTAGACACATATGCCACATTAACTGTCACTGGGGTCGTAAATAAACAATGTATCTGTCTACACATTACTTATGTCTGGGGGGAAATGAGCAAGTACACAAGAAAGAACAGTAAGGAACATATTTTAATTGTAAAATAAAATGTTGATGTTGCTGTTGCTAATTATTTTAAATACATCTGAACTTAAAAACACAGTTCATAATTCAATGCAATATACAAAAGGGTAATATTCAAACAAAACCGAGTTAATAATGCATCTAGTATGTATCTCTTAAATGCATTTCAACTCCCAGTCATTTATGTACAACTCTGGGCACGTTTTGACTCTTTATTCTTAACACAACAATAGGTTACAAGACC